>NW_015387914.1:14527-30576 GCF_001527695.2 Protobothrops mucrosquamatus | reverse complement strand
AATCAGAATGGGTTCCATTAGGGAATTAAAAACAGTTCATTCAGAAATCCCAAACTTTGGCAGTTAGTTCAGTTGAGATGAGTTTGGGAAGCAGATCAAGTGTTTGGTGTGTTTTTTTTCCCAAACCTGAGAATTGAAAATTAATAGCACCTGAGTCATCATGAGTCACACCTGGCATCTTTGTTTGTAGATATTATATTATGTTGTTTCAATTGCTTTAGTTAAGAAACCAACCATTTTCTATTTCCAGTAAGTCAGCTTAATGCTCTTTAATGAGTTTGCTATTCCAGAAGCATACAAATGATCGAATTTTAGTTAAACAAACCCGAAGGCATTGTAAAAATGGAAAGAATTAATTTCTTCGGTAAGGTTTCAAACCTGCCTTAACTTTCATTTCCAGGTTTCGGTGATAAGATTGTTTTTGAGTGATTAAAATCGCTATTGTTCTTGCATGAAGCCTGCAGTATAATCTGATTCTAGATAAAAGCTTTGAAAGCTGCCAGAAGGTCCCTAAATTCATTGATTATCTATTTATTGTGGATTAATAACCCGCAAAATCTTTTAGTTGTTGTCATTCAAGCAGCGGATCATCAAATAGTGACATATTAAAATACCATCTTAAGCCAACTTGAGTTTTGCAAAGCCCTAGTGGAGATTTTTCCTCTCCAGGCTGTGTGTGTGGGCATGTGTTTATCTCTGTCTGTTTCGTTCTCATACCTAAGAAGAGAGTAATCATCTTATTGATAAACCTTGGCTCCATTTTGGTTGATTCCAACAATTAATACCATTCAGTTATTCTATTCAGTTCTCTAAAGGGATGCCTCTTAATACTATTTACTTTCTAGTTTTAAATGAACAAAACTTGAACAACAAGTCTTAAACAACAACAAGACATGTAGAGGTAAACTGCATTTAGACATCATTCAAAAAAGAGAATTTGAAAAGCCAGGAAGAAAGCAAAGAGACTAGACCAGACATGTCAAACACAAAACCTGGGGGCCGGATGCGGCCCGTGAAATGGTTTCATGTGGCCCGCGAAGCCATCCTGGAAACAGTGAGGGAACAGCCCCCGCTGCCTTGGGCCTGGCCCAGGCTGGCCGGGAGCCAATGTACAATTTTGTGGTGGCCATCTATGCTGAAACGCATTCAGTCTTAGCTCCACAAGGCCGTCTGGAAACAGTGAGGAACCAGCCCCTGCCGCGTCGGCCCCGCCCCCTGGGTGCATGCTGGGGAGGTGTCACCCTTTGTGAGGAATGAAGAAATGGACCGTGCCTTGGCGCTTGCCCCGGTCCCACCCCTTTCAGCCAGAGACCCTCAGATCTGTCCCACTCCTGCCCAGGCCCCCACAGGCACCCTTGACGCGAACGGTGTAGAGCTGGCCATGCCGACCCAGTAGGCCACACCCACTCCATCCATGCCCACCCAGTAGGCCACACCCACCCTGGCCACACCCACCCAGCCCCCCGAGGGCAACCGCAATGCTGATGTGGCCCTCAATGAAATTAAGTTTGACACCCCTGGACTAGAACGCCCCTTCTTCAGCAGCCACCACCCAGATAGGCAGAGATTAACTATTCTATATAAGTAGGGAGCAAACCCCACTCAACCAAGAGAAAAAAAGCTAAGAAAAAAACAAAAAGACCAGAACACATTCTCTTCAGCAGCCTACACCCAGAGAAGCAGAGATTAACCCCAGACAAACACTCAAGCGAAAAACAATGTCCTAATCAAGGAACTACCATAGAAAAAACCGTATCCTCACCAGCAATGCCAGGGCAAGTTATTATATATAGTGAGGGAGCAAATCTCACTCTGAGAAGATGGAAAGGCTTAAGGAAGCATAGAATCAAAATCATGAAGTATTAATACCACTATGTAAATCCTTAGTAAGTCCACACCAGGAATACCGCATCCAGTTTTGGTCACCACATTACAAAAAAGATGTTGAGGCTTTGGGAAAAAGTGCGAAGAAGAGCAACTAAGATGAGTAAAGGCATCTTAGATGACATATGAAGAACAGTTGCAGGAATTGGGTATGGCCAGTCTAGAGAAAAGAAGGACTAGGAGTGACATGACAGCAGTCTTCCACTATTTGAGAGGCTGCCATAAAGAAAAGGAGTCAACTTATTTTCCAAAGCACCAGAAGGCAAGACAAGAAACAATGGATGGAAACTAGTCAAGGAGAGACACAACCTGGAATTAAGGAGAAACTTCCTAACAGTGAGGACAATTAACCAGTGGAAGAGCTTACCCCCAGACGTTGTGGGTGCTTCAACACTGGAGGTTTTTAAGAAAAGACTGGACAGCCAACTTGTCTGAAATTATATAGGGTCTCCTGCTTGAGCAGGGAGTTGGACTAGAAGACCTCCAAGGTCCCTTCCATCTCTATTCCGATTGAAGTCAGGGAGATAATATATTTTTATTGCTACCCCATTTCTTGGGAAGACTAACATGACATCTCCCTATTTAACATATCAGAAGGCTGTCAAAGAATTACTCGGTGGAGCCTTTGATATGTAAAAGTTGCCCTCATGAATTATGGATGCCTGAACTGAATTTGTTTTCATTGTATTGTTCTACGGTTTTTATGGATTATTTTATGTGTATTGTAAACTACCAGCAGTTTTGGAGCTGAAAATAAAGCCGTATAGAAAAACTGCAAATAGATAGATCGACAGACAGACAGACAGGTATTGTAAGCTTGCTAAGTGTTGATTCTGCCTTGTGTTGTCTGGCTCGATATATTTTGCACACTCGGCCCTTTGGATTCGTTTATAGTTTAGGGTATGGGGGGAAGAAAAAGATGGAAAGTGGGTCACTGTAATAAATATGGGATGTGTTTTGTGTACACATAGCTACTGACTTAGATTGGAAGCCGCGTTTTCAGGAGACGTTTGACAAACCGCAGTGTATCCAAAACGTGATCTCAAGATTGGTGCGTCGCTGAAAAATATTAATGAATACTATTATTAGGACCTTAAGGGGAGATGTGAGAGTGGTGTTCAAATACCCAAGGACTGATCACAGAGCCCCATTTGACCTAGTGGTTAAGGCATCAAGCGAAAAACCAGGTGGTGGTGAGTTCTGATAGAAGAGAATATTTGTAGCTCAAGGTTGAAATGAGGGGTCCTTGGTGCTTTCTGAACTTGATTGTTTCCTTGCAGACGTTTCATTACTCAACTAGGGAACATCAGCAGTGCTAGAAGGGGGTGGGATTTAGAAAAAGGAGGAGGAGGGGGGGACTGTGAGGTCCTTGGTGTTCTCTGAGCTTGGCTGTTTTCTTGCAGACCTTTCATTACCCAACTAGGTAACATCATCCATGCTAGAAGGGAATGGGGTTTGTGGAGTGGAGAAAGTGGAGAATGAGAAGAGGACAATAGCAACAACAAATTGGAATCCTTGGTGCTCTCTGAGCTGGGTTGTTTTCTTGCCGATATTTCATTACCCAACTAGATAACATCATCAATATGTTAACTGATTTTATCATCAGTAATTGATGATGTTACCTAGTTGGGTAATGAAATGTCTGCAATCTCCTCCATGTTCTCAAAGTCTGTTAGATGATTCACCACAAGAAACATTCAATAGCTTGCTAGGCACCTCAAAGTAACCACAAATCTTGGTTTACAAATGGTTGGGCTTTTAAAGCACAAAACCAAGAAGAAGAAACAGCAAGACACATTTGCATCTAACCTGATCCTCCTCCCACTTGGGTGTCCTTAAAAGATGCAGAGCTTCAATTCCCTTTAATTTCCCACCAGCACAGAGAGCCATAATACCCAGCCAACTTTGGAAAGAACGGTAAGCAAACCCCATAATGCACGATCAAGCTCTTTACTCAACTAGGTAACATCATCAGTGGTGGAAAAATGTGAGGTTTCTGGAGAGGAGGAGAAGGACTGTGGGATCCCTTGGTTCTCTCTGAACTTGGTGGTTTTCTTGCAGATGTTTCACGACCCAATTAGGTAACATCATCAATGCTAGAAGCAAACCCCACTCCCTTCAAGCACTGATGATGTTGCCTAGTTGGGTCATGAAACATCTGCAAGCAAACAAACAACCAACCAAGGAACCCACAGATGGTGAGTTCTAGTCCCACCTTAGCTATGAAAAGTTGATTGGGTGACTTTGGGCCAGTCCCTCTCCCTCAGCTTAACTCCTGTCACAGGGCCGATTTCATGCACAAAAAAAAAAACAGGAGGAGGAAGGAGTATGAGGCATGTTTGCCGCTTTGAGTTATCAAAACAAATAATAAAGGCAAGATTAAAAAAAAAAACAGTCTAAAGTAAGAAAAACCAAATGATGCCTTGTTGCTCTTCAAATTAAGGTGGTGAAGACTCGTTTGCTCATTTCGTCTGTTGACGAACGCATTAGATTGCTCAGTCTTCATTTCTGAAGCTCATTTGTTTGCCTCTTCATGCTCTTTCCCCTACAAACACGCCGTTCAGCAAGCAATATTTTGCTAATACGAATGCTCTTTATGTACCGCTTGTACCGAAATGCATTTCTGACTAACCTTTTCCTAACGGGTTTAGCTTTGTGCCCTTTTAAAAAAAATATAAAATAAAATAAAATAGGAGAAGCACCGTGCTAAATTTGGAGAAGTGTGAATTTTGAAGGATACGTATGTTTTGACTCACAGGTTCACCTGAAAGTGAGAAAATGGATAATTTTATATCTCTGATTTGTTTGCGAGAGAGAGAGAGAGAGAGAGACAGACAGACAGACAGACAAGTCCTTTTAGCTCTCTTTCGGCTATTGTTGCTTTTCCTATCAAAAAGAGGAACAAATTTATGGAAAAGCTGGAAAACAACAGGAGGTGAGTTGTAGGAAGAAATAATGAAAGACTCTCACGGAAGGGTAAAAATAGCTGGAGTTCTCTTTTTTTGCTGATATTTTTTTTTTAAGCAAGGGATATTCCTCATTCACTCTCTTCTCCATTTACTGGAAATAAGGAAATTCTTTGTTTAAACAAGTTGGAGGAGTATATAGGTAAGCAAAGATATTTTTCTTCTTGGGAAGACTTTGGAAAGTGCTGAAATAAATGTTTGTGTTGTTGTGTTTAACGGAGATGGTATTCACAGCTATCAGAACCCCCCCCCCCCAAATGATTGGTACAGGTTCAGGTCCTTTAGCAACCATTCAAAGTTACAACGACATTGAAAAACGTGACTGGTGACCCTTTTTCACTCTTACGACTGTTGCAACATCCTCAGGTCACGGGATCAAAATTCACTTGGCAACTGACTCACATTTATGATGGTTGCAGTGTCCCAGAATCATGTGATCCCCTTTTATGATCTTCTAACAAGCAAAGTCAATTGGGGAAAGCCAGAGTCACTTAACAACCAATCAATCATAATAGAACTGGAAGGGATCTTGGAGGTCTACTAGTCCACCCCCCTGCTCAAGCAGGAGACCCAATACCATTCCAGACAAGTGACTGTCCAGTCTCTTCTTAAAAGCCTCCAGCCATGAAGCAGCCACACAGCTTCTGAAGGCAAGCCGTTCCACTGGTTACTAATTTAATAAGTGCAGTGATTCACTTAACAAACGTGACAAGAAAGGTCGTAAAATGGGGGCAAAACTCACTTAGCAACTGCCTCGCTTACAACAGAAATGTTGGGCTTAGCTGTGGTCGTAAGTCAAGTCCTATCTGTCCTGCCCAGCATTAACCTACCTTTGGAAATCATTGCTATTATTGGATGGATTCAGATTTAACCCCACAGGTTTAATCATTGCAACCTGTGTGAGTTTAATCACGGTATAGTCTGAACAATCTAAACTCAATATCAACGTCATCACGATTATTGTTGTTATTGTTATTTTCAGGCTGTTTCCCCCCCCCTTCTTTCTCTTATTTTCTTTCTCTTACTATAAATAAGATTAGCTGAACAATGTTGCCATGGTGAGATTTGATAATATTTTTAAAGGTACCGATTACAGTTAAAAAGCAACACACCATCTTCATATAAATTGTGAATTTCAAGGGTAGTAACGATAGTGTGAACAGCCTAGGACAGTGGTGGCAAACCTATGGCATGGGTGCCAGAGGTGGCACTCAGAGCCCTCTCTGTGGGCACGCGTCCCGTCGCCCCAGTCCTAGGCCTTCAGCTGGGTTTTATAAAACCTTTTTGCTTTAGGCCTCCACCGCCATGTGCAAAAAAAAAAAAGGTTCAATCAATCAGTCAATTTCAGCTTCTTGCGGGAAAAAAAAGATCTTGCAAAGTTAGAATTGATTGATTGAACTTTTTAGTCCCACCCAGTCTGCCGTTACCAGTGCAGCCACGCCCACCCAATGGGCCACACCCAGCCAATGGGCCACACCCACCCGGCACCCGACGATGCATAAGTGGGTTTTGGGTTGCAGTTTGGGCACTCGGTCTCTAAAAGGTTCGCCATCACTGGCCTAGGAGAGGAAAATGAGAATCGGAAAGAACATTGGTCACGTTCGTTGCTGGTTTTTATTCCTTTTACCATTTCCTTTTCTTGATCTAACCACTCCATGCATCTGGAGAGAGTAGCCATAGCTCACCAAAGCTTATCAATTCTTCATAAAATGTGCCAGCTGGAAAAAGACTCATTGGGAGCTGGATAGGTCTTCTCCAACAGTTGCAACCCTCTAAATGAACAGGTGAGATCCATAGCTTCTGCTCAGGGCACTCCAAACGTGGCAACTTGAAGACTTGTGGACTTCAACTCCCAGCATTCCCCAGACAGCATCCCCCAGGCTAGCTGGGGAATTCTGGGAGTCGAAGTCCACAAGTCTTTTAAAGTTGCCAAATTTGGAAAACCCTGCTTTTGCCTAAGCTCTGCTAATTAAAGCCTGGCTGGAATATATATAAAGGAAGAAACCAAGAGAATTTGGCTCCAGTTGTAGGCAATTAAAAAGGACAATGGGATGTGCCTACTCTGAATTTTACAAGGGTTGCATTTAATTTCTGAGCCTGCCCTTCTTTTCCATAATGGTGCTACTCAGGGCTTGGTTTGAGATTCTGCTTTCTAATTTGGCTGCATGTTTAGTTAAGACCTGAGCAAATAGGTGCTCTGAACCGTTGCTTCCCTACTTATCCACCACTCGCATTATATTTTGATACAGTCTAGATTGTGTGTGTTTCTCCACTGGCCCATCACACTGTAATTATCCCTTCGCCTACTGTTAAGCTGAACAAGGTGTCTGTGTTATGAATTGCCACAATATATATATTTTTAAAAAGCTATATTGGTATCAGAGGGGAAAGATAATCAAAAACCAAGCCACGTAGAAAATAAAAGGTTATGAGTTCGGTCTTTGTGTTGAGGTGTTTATCTGATTAACCGAGCCCACTGGTACAATTTGTTTACTACTGCGGGCCTGTGATCTGCGTTGTGATTGTGAGCTCCTTATAAATACAGGTAGTCCTCAGCTTACCACCATAACTGAGCCCAAAATTATGGTTGTAAGTCATTAAGTGAGTTATCATGGCACCAATTTTATGACCTTTTCTGCCACGATTGTTAAGTGAACGGCACAGTTATTAAACAAACCCATTGTTGGCCCTGGGCATTTATTATAATAACAATAATAAAGTTGGAAGGGACCTTGGAGGTCATCTAATCCAACCCCCTGCTCAGGCAGGAAATCCTATACCATTTCAGACAAATGGGTGTCCAGTCTCTCCTTAAAAACTTCCAGTGTTGGAGCATTCACAGTTTCTGGAGGCAGGTTGTTCCACTGATTAATTGTTTTAACTGTCAGGAAATTCCTCCTTAGTTCTAGGTTGCTTCTCTCTTTGGTCAGTTTCCATCCGTTGCTTCTTGTCCTGCCTTCAGGCGCTTTGGAGAATAGCTTGACTCCCTCTTCTTTGGGGCAGCCCCTGAGTTATTGGAACGCTGCTATCATGTCCCCCCTCGTCCTTCTCTTCATTAGACTAGAAATACCCAATTCCAGCAACCATTCCTTATATGTTTTAGCCTCCAGTCCCCTGATCATCTTTGTTGCTCTTCTCTGTACTCTTTCTAGAGTCTCAACATCTTTTTTACATCGCGGTGACCAAAACCGGATGCGGTATTCCAAGTGTGGCCTTACCAAGGCATCGTAAAGTGGTATTAACCCATCACGCGATCTTGATTCTGTCCCTCTGTTAATGCAGCTTGGCAGTGTGTTGGCTTTTTTGGCAGCTGCAGCACACGGCTGGCTCATATTTCCAATTTGTTGCTGGAAACTGTAAGTAAATGTCAAAATCATTATAAATGGCCATTACCCTGATGGCGGGCCGCTGCCAAACGGCTGTAGATGTGGGCCAGTTGCTAAGCACCCAAAATATCAACATCCCCAGGGTCACGTGATCAAAATTCAAGCGCTTGGCAACTAGGATGTATTTATGACGGTTGCAGCATCCCAGGATCATGTGAGCGCCGTTTGAGACCTTTCCCAGTTTCTGACAAGCTAAGTCAATGTGGGAAGCCAGATTTGCAGCGATTCACTTAAAAACCGTGGCAAAAATGGTTGTAAAATCGGGCAGGGCCCACTGTCTTGCTTGTGGTCGTCCTTCAAGGAGTATCTGTATCTGGTTTCGGGTTTTGCACGCTGCAGGATCCCTGCCATATGCTCGCTTTGGTCAGCTCTTTTGCTTTTCGTTCTGCAAGAGAAGCAGCTTGTTGTGATGTGAACGCCGAGCACATGTCTAACCAAACTGAGAAGTCACGGCTACTTTTTTTCTTTTTTCCAAAAGAGAAATTCTTGTGGTTTATAGTTGCTTCGGAATTTGATGTGCTTCCCTTCTCTACCCAGGCTAGCGATCTTCTGCTCAGCTTGTCCTCAGATGCTCTCAAGGTTATGTATTTAGACATTTTAAGATCTCTCTTCATATTATATAACAGGTTTCAGTTGGAGCTTTCCAACACACACACACACACACACACACACACACACACACACACACACACCTCCAAAGTAATCTTTTCATTTGCCAGTTCGTCAATTGGTTCTGTTGACCTGCCAACCTTTTGCTGTCAGATCGAAAGTGTCAAATTCTCATTTTCTATACAAGGAGCCAGTTTCTACTTTCTTCAAATTACTGGCCTAGTTACCGCCTGCAACGGGTGCCATCCTGATGCTTGGTGGGGCCCCAAAGTGCATTGTGGGAAAACTACCCACAGTATGTTTTGGGACCCTACCTACCACCAGAATGGCACCTGTTTCAGGTGGTAACTAGAACAATAATTCAAGGAAAATAGAAACTGGCTCCTGCGTAGAAATAAGAAACTCTAGGCCGCAGGCTATTATACTGTTCCTTATATAAGAACTCTAGGGAGATCCTTTGTTGGAGAAGGAATGGCAGAACCTGGAGGTGGCAGAAAAAGAGGAACCAGCCTAGAATCCCTACATAGCCACAACAGAACTAAGTCAAACTCTCCTTGAGTGCCATTGGCCCTTATCTAATGCTAAGCAATTAGTTGAGAAGATTCCTGCACACAAGCTTTCAGCAAATCATTAGTTTAATTGTACTTTCAGATATGGAACTGGTCTTTTGTGCCTGACACCCTTACACATACCGTCTTGAAGAAATTTCCGGGTAGGAAATGTGATTTCTGTTTAACACCATTATTCTCAGATAAGGATATGAAAATAGCTTCTTGAGTCACCTAGTTCTGTGCTGCCATTTGTATGATACGCCACACCATTACTTAGGATCGGGATGTCTTATAGATAGTATTTTATTTGGATTTATTTTCGTAGCTATGTTCTTAATTATTTTTGGACACCGTTGTACTTACCGTTTTTCCTCTTATACACATGTAGGCATTTATACCTATAGACGGAGGTAATCCTTCTTTTACTTAATATTTGGTTTGCATCTGGCCTTAAAGACTGTCATAAATTTGAAATTTGAATTCCTGTGGGAACACAGCAGAGGGCTCTGTGGATTTTAGGCGAAGACGTCTGGATTAGACAGATGAATAAAACATGATCGTGGCCAGAAGCCAGGAAGATGGACAAATGTAAAGAGGAATACAAATACAAGCAAGGTTTATATGGGTGGAACATGATCATTAGGAAGAGTCTCCTGTCAGAGTCTTACAGCTAAGTGGCAAAACTTAGGGATGTTATAGATAGGTAATAATCATAATAATCATAATAATCATAATAATCATAATCATAATAATCATAAAGTTGGAAGGGACCTTGGAGATCATATAGTCCAACCCCCTGCTCAGGCAGGAAACCCTATACCCTTTCAGACAAATGGCTGTCCAGTCTCTTCTTAAAGACTTCCAGTATTGGCGCATTCACCGCTTCTGCAGGCAGGTTGTTCCACTGGTTAATTGTTCTAAGTGTCAGAAAATTCCTCCTTAGTTCTAGGTTGCTTCTCTCCTTGATTAGTTTCCACCTAGAAACTAACCATTTCCAGGTGATCTGGAAATATTGCCGATTAGTTGGAAAGCTACCTATTAGCCATTTGCCCTGGAATAATTAACAGGAATTCAGATAAACTTTGAAATAATAGAAAATACTTGTATCTTGGCTTTTATATTTTGGCGGTGGTTTGCTCTCCAAGCTTGTTTCAATAGAATAGGCTAGAATAGAATCTGAAAGGGACCTTGGAGGTCTTCTAGTCCCGCCCCCCGTTCAAGAGGAGGACTTATACCATCTCAGACAGGTGATTGTCCAGTCTCTTTTTAAAAACTTCAGAATTCATGTGTGTGGCGGGTGTAGGCATGCCCAATGATTTTTGTTCCTTCCCAAGAACCTGTGGTGTTCATTGTCAATGTGGCTTAAAATCAGGGATGTTTGGTCTTGCCATTTAACCTGGTATTCTATCCTGAATTAAAGTTCGATAAGGGTCAATGACAATCAAGATGATGATGATAATAATAATAATAATAATAATAATAATAATAATAATAATAATAATAATAATAATAATAATAATAATAATAATAATAAAGTTGGAAGGGACCTTGGAGGTCATCTAGTCCAACCCTCTGCTCAGGCAGGAAACACTATACCATTTCGGACAAATGGCTGTCCAGTCTCTTCTTAAAAATTTCCAGTGTTGGAGCATTCACCGCTTCTGGAGGCAGGCTGTTCCACTGGTTAATTGTCCTCACTGTCAGGAAATTTCTCCTTAGTTCTAGGTTGCTTCTCTCCTTGATTAGTTTCCACCCATTGCTTCTTGTTCTGCCTTCAGGCGCCTTGGAAAATAGCTTGACTGCCTCTTCTTTGGGGCAGCCCCTGAGATATTGGAACACTGCTATCCTGTCCCCCCTCGTCCTTCTCTTCGTTAAACTAGACATACCCAATTCCAGCAGCCATTCCTTATATGCTTTAGCCTCCAGTCTCAACATCTTTTTTACATCGTGGTGACCAAAACTGGATGCAGTATTCCAAGTGTGGCCTTACCAAGGCCTTGTAAAGTGGTATTAATACTTCACGTGATCGGGTTGGATTTAGATGGGTTGGATTTAGTTCATTTGCAGCTATGTACGGATTCTAGGCGAATTCCTTTTTTCACCCCTCCCTCTGATTCTGCCATTCCACCTCCTACAGTATTACCTCTTTCAGTATCTTGTTTCTATTTGGCCTCAGGGCTCTAATAAATACATTTGGATTTGATCTTTGCCAACTGACAAAAAGAAAATGGAATGTTCCTTCACTCTAGCGCTGGCTTCTATTAACCACCTGTTGTTCAGGACTGCGCAAAGTTTTGAATGGATGCTCAGCCAAAGGATTCAGGGGAGCCTCTATCCAAGCCTTATGGCCTTCTTCAAACCTTCTCCAGAACTTCCAACAGACGGAAGAGGCATCTCTAGATTCCTAAAAACTTCAGCTGCAAATTTTAATTAGCTACAGAAGCTGTTGGATGGAGCTTCAAGCTGATCCCAAGGATGCAGTTCTTTAAAATCTCTCTTCATGGCATAGCTAACCTACCTAGAGTTTCACCACTATCAATTTCTTTCAAAAGTGTGTGTGTGTGTGTGTGTGTGTGTCCGAGTCTGCCTGCTTGGGTAAAACCCTGCAAGCTTTTCTCCCATATTTTTCAAACTCAGTGCATCGCCGTGAAGTTCTCATAGATACCGTATGTACCGGTTACCTAGGCAACAGCCATCAAAGAGGATGGGACTGGCTGCCTTTTGAAACTGGAAAAGGAGGACCAGCAATTGTTGATCCCCGAGACAGATGTGCTCAGGTGATGGAGGCAACACAGTGGTATTTTTTGAAGCCGAGAGAGAGGTGGGGCGAGGAGAAGGATAGCAATTAGGTTTCAGGGAACCTCCACCAGAAATTTAGTGGAAACCTCTCTCTCTTTTGAGTCTGGCCAGGCTTCCTTCTGTGGCTAGGCTGATGAAGCAGCAACCCAATCTGCAGACTCCACACCAGCTTCAGCGAGCTGGGTTCTTTTCTTCTGCCACTCCACACGGCCACCCACGCAGGTGATTTTTTGCGTGTGTGTGTGTGTTTGCACCACTCTCTAGAATGACTGGAAATTAGGACAAGTGTCAAATCTCTATCTCCGGATACTGTAATGGGGACAGAAGAGATGGAACTCACTTTGTTTCTTTATGTGCTGGGAGAGAGTTGCTTCTCTTCCCCACCGGTAGCTCCTGGACAACCATCCTGCAGGATTGTTCCATTTCCCTGGTTCTATTCGGTGACGCTTTTACTCAAAATCTCACCTCCCTCACATCCCGTGGCATCAGGCATGATCCAAGCATGGAGCTGAGATATTAAACTTAGCCAAAGGGAAAAATATTTCTCCTTCCTCCATATCTGGAGAGTCGGTTTGGTCTAGTGCAGGGGTCTTCAAACTTGGCCCTTTGATGACTTGTGGACTTCAACTCCCAGAAAGCCAGCGTGCCTGGCTGAGGAATTCTGGGAGTTGAAGTCCACAAGTCATAAAAGGGCCAAGTTTGAAGACCCCTGGTCTAGTGGTTAAGACACCAGGCTAGAAAATGGGAGGCCATGAGTTCAAGTTCCATCACGTCCCGCCTTAGCCATGAAAGCTAGCTGGATGATTTCGGGCCAATCACAAGGAGATGGTGAATTTTAGTCCTGCTTTTGCCATACAAACCAGCTGGATGACTTTGGGCCAATCACCAAGATATGATGAGTTCTAGCCCTGCCTTAGGCACAAAAGCCAGCTGGGTGGCTTTGGGCCAATCACCAGGAGATGGGGAGTTCTAGTCCAGCTTTAGCCATGAAAACCAGCTGGGTGACTTTGGGCCAATCACCAGGAGATGGGGAGTTCTAGTCCCGCTTTATCCATGAAAACCAGCTGGGTGACTTTGGGCCAATCACCAGGAGACAAGGAGTTCTAGTCCCGCTTTAGCCATGAAAACCAGCTGGATGACTTTAGGCCAATCACCAGGAGACAAGGAGTTCTAGTCCCGCTTTAGCCATGAAAACCAGCTGGGTGGCTTTGGGCCAATCACCAGGAGACGGGGAGTTCTAGTCCTGCTTTAGCCATGAAAACCAGCTGGGTGGCTTTGGGCCAATCACCAGGAGACTGGGAATCCTAGTCCCGCCTTAGCCATGAAAGCCAGCTGTGTGACCTTGGGCCTGATCCTCTGTCTCAGCCCAATTCGCCTCACAGGGTTGATGTTGATGGAAAATAGGACAGCCATTTGTCTGAAATGGTATAGGGTCCCCTGACAAGGTCCCTTCCCATTCTCTTATTTTGTTATCCAATTAAAAATCAAGATCGCTTGCTTGCTCGGAAGAATTTAGACCCTCTTCTCCAGCGAGAGAGGCCCTCAAGAAGTGGCCTCAAGATTAATAATAAAACAAAACCAAACCAAGAGATTTCCTGCTCGTAAGCTAACAATCGAAAAAAGCAATGACACAGAAAAGAAAACAGATGGGGATGGGAAATCTTTGCAAGATTGTCATCCAAGTTTAATTACAGCTGAATCTCACTTAGCCGAGCATCTTTGGGCAAAGCTTGCTGCATTTTACTTGAACTCAGGAGTTTAAAAGCATCCATCACTGAATCTGGTGGACCTTATTCCCAGATTAATATGTGTAGCATTATTACCTGGTTGATTGGCTCAAAATATGCATGGAAGGAAAAATTTCATACCGTGTGATAACTTTGCAGAATATAAATAAATAGGCAATCAGGATCTGCCACATACAGAGAACACAACTATACATCACGTTCGCTCTGTGCATTCTGAAATGTGTGACTTTGTCACTGGGAGAGAAAAACAGGTAGTCCTTGACTTTCGACCGCAACTGAGTCCCAAATTTCTGCTGCTAAGCAAGGCAGTTGTTAAGTGAGTTTTTGCCCCTTTTTACGACCTTTCTTGCCACAGTGGTTAAGTAAATTTCCGCAGTTATTAAGTTAGTGAATCTGGCTTCCCAATTGGCTTGGCTTGTCATGAGGTTGCAAAAGGGGATCACGTGACCTTGGGACGCTGCGGCCGTCATAAATAGGAGTCAGTGGCCAAGCATCTGAATTTTGATCACGTGACCGTGGGGAGGCTGCAGCAGCCGTACGGGTGAAAAACAGTCCAAAGTCACTTTTTTTTAGCGCCGTTGTAACTTTGAACGGTTGCTAAATAAACCGTTGTTAAGTCAAGGACGATTTGTACAGAGAACACATCTTTACATCGCGTTCACTTAGTGCATTTTGAAACGTATGACTTTGTCACTGAAGGAGAAGACGCGCGCCTTGGCACCGGGATTTAGCTCTTTTGGTGTCGCTTCCAAACACTTATAAACCTAGACGCAGCTTAAACTCAGCCACAATATAGAAATGCGTAACTGGCTGCATTGTGTAACACACGTAAAGCAAGATGGCAACATGCTCCATTTGGCTGCTGAATTAATTTTTATTTCTGGCTTTGTACAACATATTGAATTAAAAACTAACCGAGTAAGCTGGATTTCCACCCCAGATGAAGTTACAGAAAAAGCCGCATTGAGGTTAACACTCAAGCAAGCATCACATGTTGGCTAATCACAGCCGCTAGATCCATAATTGAGCTGATTAAATGCTAATCAGGAGCCCTGAGTTAGTCATCTCACTCAACTAGCATCTTGCCTATGTGGAGAACTGTGCTTCAAGGTTTGTCTTCTAAAAAACGATTTCATTCCACTAATGATTATATATAATAATAATGAAATGTTTTGGATGCAATTATTCTCCGGTTAAATAACAACAACAACAACAACAACAATAATAATAGTAGTAGTAGTAAAGTTGGAAAGGACCTTGGAGGTCATCTAGTCCAACCCCCTGCTCAGGCAGGAAATCCTATACCATTTCGGACAAATGGCTGTCCAGTTTCTTCTTAAAAACTTCCAGTGTTGGAGCATTCACCGCTTCTGAAGGCAGGTTGTTCCATTGGTTAATTGTTCTTACTGTCAGGAAATTTCTCCTTAGTTCCAGGTTGCTTCTCTCCTTGATGAGTTTCCATCCGTTGCTTCTTCCATAAAACGCTGATCTCTGGGACGAAAAAACTTTATTCAATACTAAGCTTTCGTCAATAGCTGTTGACATTGTCAAAGTGTGAGCTAGGCTCTGGGAACACTCATCCTTATAGCCCTTTGGATGTTAACAACCTGGCCATTGAGCGTGTCGTCGGTCCACCCGCCCCACCCGCCTTCCCGTAATTGGTTGTGTTGATCCTGATTCAGCTGTGCTGGCCAACATCCGTAGGGGGCGGGTGGACCGAGAGCCTAGCTCACACTTTGACAACGTCAACAGCTGTTGACGAAAGCTTAGTATTGAATAAAGTTTTTTCGTCCCAGAGATCAGCGTTTTAGCAGTCTTTTAGTAGTTTTTTTTAAAAAACACACACATATATATATATACACACACACACACCCATACGCACATACATATGCATACACAACAATCTGTATTCTACAATTCAGGCTGTCTGTAATGGCAACAAAAATAGAAATTTACCATTTTATGATGGCCTGCAAAGTATGGAAAACCTTAATTGAGCATAATCACAATATGTTAGCAGCACATGTTGCATTACTCTAATGTGATATTTTGAGATTTCCAAAGGGAAAGTACTTCTTCTCCATCCTTTATTCCTTACATTGTGCA
>NW_015387914.1:9184-14140 GCF_001527695.2 Protobothrops mucrosquamatus | reverse complement strand
TATTCTACAATTCAGGCTGTCTGTAATGGCAACAAAAATAGAAATTTACCATTTTATGATGGCCTGCAAAGTATGGAAAACCTTAATTGAGCATAATCACAATATGTTAGCAGCACATGTTGCATTACTCTAATGTGATATTTTGAGATTTCCAAAGGGAAAGTACTTCTTCTCCATCCTTTATTCCTTACATTGTGCATCACAGATGTTGCGTTATCCATTTCCATGACTATTTATAGCCACAAGGCCTCCCTTCCCCCTTCTATGTCTATAAATTGACATTGGGACGCTTATTAGAAGGAGATGAGTCTTCTCCAGCTGTCATTGGGATGAAACACCACAATCCACGTTGGCACGGGCAATGGCGTACGAGAATTACAGTGCAAAAACATCTGAGATGCCACAGATTTTTTTTATTTTTAAAAAAATCTGTTTTAGGGAAATTGAGTTGATCCACCTGATTCCTGGTTATCCTCTTTGACTCTTTCCTTCCACTCTTTCCAGCATTAGCTCCTTCTCAAGGGAGCTGGATTTTCACAAAAATGTCTCCCAAATACGATAGTTTAAGTCTGCTCATTTATGTCTTGAATGTTCCCCTAAAGTAACAGAATAACAGAATTGGAAGGGACTTTGGAGATCTTCTAGTCCAGCCCCCTGCTCAAGTAGAAGACCCTATACCAGGGGTAGGCAACCTTGGTTTTTTATGACCCATGGACTTCAACTCCCAGAATTCCTGAGCCAGCTATGCTGAGGGGAAAGAGAGAGTTTCCAAGCTGAGCCATGCTGACTCAGGAATTCTGGGAGTTGAACTCCACGAGTCATAAAAGAGCCAAAGTTGCCTATCCCTGCCCTATACCATTCCAAACAAATGGCTGTCCAGTTTCTTCTTAAAAACCTCCAGTGTTGGAGCTCCCACAGCTTCTGGAGGCAAGCTGTTCCACCGGCTAATTGTTCTCACTATCAGGAAATGGCTTGCAATGTATGGATGTGAAAGTTGGACCATAAGAAAGGCTGAGCGACAAAGAATTGAGGCCTTTGAACTATGGTGCTGGAGAAGACTCCTGCGAGTCCCCTGGACTGCAAGGCGATCAAACCAGTCAGTTCTAGAGGAGATCAACCCCGACTGCTCTTTAGAAGGCCAGATCCTGAAGCTGAAACTCAAATACTTTGGCCACCTAATGAAAAGGAAGGACTCACTGGAGAAGAGCCTAATGCTGGGAAAGATTGAAGGCAAGAGAAGAAGGGGATGACAGAGAAGGAGGTGGCTGGATGGAGTCCCTGAAGCAGTAGGCGTGAGCTTCAATTGACTCCAGAAGATGGTAGAGGACAGGAAGGCCTGGAGGAACGTTGTCCCTGGGGTCGTGATGGGTCGGACACGACTTCGCAACTAACAACAACAACAACAACATCAGGAAATGGTATACGGTCTCCTACTTGAGCAGGTCCTTTCCAACTCTGTTACTGTTGAATCACTGAATTTCAGTGATGGGGTATTTGAAGTGCTGGGGGTGGCTGTGTGTGTCTGTTGGATTTTGCTGATAGGTCATATCTTAACCACCCCAGACATAGCAGATGCATTCGCATAATAAGCTAATATAGGTTATTTTACTATTTTAAGTGGGAAGGATTATAGCAAACATGCTGTCACAAGACTGCCTGGTAGGTTATAAAACCAAGTAGAGCAGGATAGAAAACTAACCAACAATCCAGCTCAAACTTTTTAACTCAGAGTGATAGACGTAGGAACAGCGTTGGAGAGAGATCTAAGGGACCGATAGCTTTGTCAGGCAGTGGCTAAGGAGTCCCAAATGAAAGTGTGTGTGTGTGTGTGGGGGGGGGAAATGTGGAGCCCAGCCAAGTATGATTTATTCAAACCGCAACTAAGGTGAACTAGGTCACTATTCTCTTCCCTTCCTTATTAATTTTTCAGAAAGTACTAAAGATGGAGTTGTTGTTTCAAAGAGTGTTCTCCTGGTTTCAACGTGTCCTCTCCAACTTCTGTTTTATAAGTTGCATTCTTTTTGTTTGGTTGATGGTTGCTGTTGTATTAAAAGTAACACTTTTATGGGGGGGGCTTTCTATAGTCTGTGGAAGCTACTAAGAGTCTCTTTGATTGCAGAGAGGGAGGGAGGGAGGGAGGAAGGAAGGAAGGAAATTTAGCTATAGATATTCAAAGAAGGGAGGGAAGGAAGAAAAGAAAGAAAAAGAAAGAGAAAGAAAGAAAGAAAGAGAAAGAAAGAGGAGGAAGGAAGGAAGGAAGAAAGAGGAAGGAAGGAAGGAAGGAAGGAAGGAAGGAAGGAAGGAAGGAAGGAAGGAAGGAAGGAAGGAAGGAAGGAAGGAAGGAAATTTAGCTAAAGATATTCAAAGAAGGGAGGGAGGAAGGGAGGGAGGGAGGAAAGAAAGAAAGAAAAATAAAAAAGGAAGGAAGGAAGGAGGGAGGGAGGGAGAGAGGGAGGGAGGGAGGAAGGAAATTTAGCTATAGACATTCGAAGAAGGAAGGGAGGGAGGGAGGAAAGAAAGAAAGAAGAAGGGAGAGAGGAAGGGAGAGAGGAGTCAGGCTTGGCATATTATGCTTTTCTTTGCTTCTTTGCACTGTCCATTTAGTTGAGACAACAGAGAACAGGAGCGCCATCGTAACTGGGAGGAGACACTAGGTTGGGGAAATCTGTTCCAGAAAAATCAAAGCAATGCAGGAAAATTAGATCAAAACTTTGAGAAGATTGCCAGCACTATCAAAAAGGGAGTACAGCTACAGCTAAATCATCAGAACCAGCTGTCTTTCTGAAGTCTGATAGTGATTAGTGAGAGGGGGAGAATGTAGATCTTGCATATTCAACATACAACGTGGGAGGGGAGAAGAAGAATCACACTAAACCCAATTGCTCCCTGATGCATACTACTTAAACTCGTCATTAGTCATTGCATCACTGCCTGTGGACTTAACTCAAACGACTCCCATCAAAACAACAGTACCACTTCATACTGCAGTTTGAGAGTTCTGGTCAACGAGATACAAAAAAAAAGATGTTGAGACCTTAGAAACGGTGCAGAGAAGAAGAAGAAAGATGATCAGGGGTCTGGAGGCTAAACCATACCATAAACCAGTGGTTCTCAACCTTTTTAATGCCGCGACCCCAACCGGTCGTAAGTCGAGGACTAAACCGGTTGTATGTCGAGGACTAAACCGGTCGTAAGTCGAGGACTAAACTGGTCGTAAGTCGAGGACTACCCAACCAGTCGTAAGTCGAGGACTTTCCCTGCCCGGGAGCACCACGCATGTGTGGTTCTGCCCCCTGCGCCGGCCGAGGCGTAGCTGGCAAGCGGCAGAGACGGAGCAGGCCGACCACCAGCTGGCCCAGCCCAAGGGAGGTAAGGCACCCACTGGAAAAGGGGAAAAAAAATGGCGGACAAAAAAAATGGCGGACAAAAAAAATGGCGGACAAAAAAAATGGCGGACAGCCTTGCTTGCCAACCCCCGTGAAATGGTCGATCGACCCCAAATGGGGTCCCGACCCACAGGTTGAGAACCACTGCCATAAACGATTGAGTGAACTCAAGTATGTCCAGTTTAATGAAGAGAAGGACTAGGGGTGACATGACAGCAGTTTTCCAATACTTGAGGAGCTGTCACAGGGAAGAGGGGGGCACCCTATTCTCCAGAGCACCTGAGGGCAGGACAAGAAGTAATGGCTGGAGGATTATCAAACAGAGAGAATCCAAATTAAGGAGAAATTTACTGTGACTGAGAACAATTCACCAGTGGAATGGCTTGCCTCCAAAAGTTGTGGGTGCTCCATCACTGGAAGTTTTCAAAAAGAGAATGGACAGCCCTGTCCGGAATGATATAAGATCTCCTGATTGAGAAGGGGGTTGGACTAGAAGACCTCCAAGGTCCCTTCCAATCCTATTATTTTATCTTCTATATAAATGAATGAATAAATCAAAAATATATATGGGTGACTGGTTAGCTGCAGTCGGTTGAAATCATTGTTTTCCTCCCCCCTAAAGCCAAAGTCAGTGCTACAGCAGAGAAAAAGTCCTTCCAAAAGCTTTGATTTTTTTTAACTTGAGATAATTTGAGATTCTTTTTTTTTCTTTCCTCCTCCTCTAATAATTAAATAAAAAAGAACCGATAACAGAATTTTTTCAGAATATGCTCTAGGACCCTGAGTCGCCGGGTTTGAGTTCCTTGTGAGACAAACAATGGTTTGTTGGAGAAAGTGTTGTCAAGAGTTGTGCTTCACACAACAAACCAATGTCACCTTTCATGCATCCTTTAACTCTGAAGACAAATATAATTTTTTATTTCTTCAAGGGGGTCCAACTAGGAACGGGAATCTGACCTCACCTTTAACAAAGACAAGACATTTCACTAATGTCAAAGGGAAATCCTGCCCTTGTTTTTTAGATATATATATATATATATATAAAGTTTGGTACCCTCTGATGTCGCAAGCAATTATTTTCACAGCCTCGGAAGGATCTGTTCTGTAAAGCTTTGTTCTTTTATCTTTTAGATGTGAGATAGCCTAGCAAGTTGGGAAATGCTAAATGTGAACAGAGGGCAGAGGGAGGGAAAGAAGAAAGTAAAATATACAACAAAGACTTTCGAGATGGAAATAATGAAAAATACGCCAGGGTAAATAATTAAAAAATACCACTCATTGACTTTCTGAAGCAAATTGGAAAGCTGATTTGAATGGCCTCTGTATTGATTTGAAACAACCTCAAAGACTTGGCACAGAAATGGCATTTTCAGAACTGATTCAAAAATCCCCAAGTGGAACTGCCAACTTTATTTAGATTCATTTGGTTGTTTCTATCCCCCTTTATTATTTGTGTAAATAACTCAAGGCAACAAACATCATTAATATTCCTTCCTCCTCTTATTTACACTACAAAAACAATCCTGTGAGGCGGGTTGGGCAGTGACTGGTCCAAGATCATCCAACTGGC
>NW_015387914.1:5055-8872 GCF_001527695.2 Protobothrops mucrosquamatus | reverse complement strand
AGAACTGATTCAAAAATCCCCAAGTGGAACTGCCAACTTTATTTAGATTCATTTGGTTGTTTCTATCCCCCTTTATTATTTGTGTAAATAACTCAAGGCAACAAACATCATTAATATTCCTTCCTCCTCTTATTTACACTACAAAAACAATCCTGTGAGGCGGGTTGGGCAGTGACTGGTCCAAGATCATCCAACTGGCAGGACTAGAACTCACAGTCTCCTGGTGATTGGCCCAAAGTCATCCAGCGGACTTTCATGCCTAAGGCGGGACTAGAACTCACCGTCTCCTGGTGATTGGCCCAAAGTCACCCAGCCGGCTTTCATGCCTAAGGCAGGACTAGAACTCACCATCTCCTGGTGATTGGCCCAAAGTCACCTATCTGGCTTTCATGCCTAAGGCAGGACTAGAACTCACAGTCTCCTGGTGATTGGTCCAAAGTCACCCAGTGGGCTTTCATGCCTAAGGCGGGACTAGAACTTACTATCTCCTGGTGATTGGCCCATAGTCCACCCAGCAGCTTTCATGCCTAAGATGAGACTAGAACTCACTGACTCCTAGTTTCTAGTCTTGTGTGTTAATCATTAGACCAAAATGGCTAGTAGTTAAATTGGTAGCTGTATTTGGGGGGGCAAATTTGGCAGATCGTTTACCCAAGTGTATGAGTCTCTTTCAGCCTCAGTAACAAGATGCCACTTGCCTCACCTCAGTAACTGGTGGACAGGTTTAGTTAAGAGCAACACAACTTTACAGACAACATAGGGATGTTACAAAGCTCACCACTGTTGGAAATATCCAGGATGATGATCCAGGCCTACCTTTGATGTTTGCATTTGGAACTTCTTGACAATCAGACTCTAGGTAGATCATCCTGGAATGGTTCATCTGAAGATTTGTGGACTCTTCTGACCTAAACAGACAACCACATATTAGAACTGTCTTGTCTCTTCATTTCTGAAAGATTTTCAGACTTGTTGCTGAAGACAAGGTTGCGGGTTACACATACAACTGTTTAAAACAATAATAAGCCATTTCAACTGGTCCAGAATGCGGCCGCGCAGGCGGTGTTGGGAGGGACTCGTCGCTCCCATGTAACACCGCTCCTGCGTGAGCTGCACTGGCTACCAGTGGTCTTCCGAGTGCGTTTTAAGGTGTTAGTTACCACCTTTAAAACGCTCCATGGCATCGGACCTGGTTACCTCCAAGACCGCCTTCTGCCACAGATTCCCTCCCATAGACCGGTACGCTCCCACAGAGTGGGTCTCCTCAGGGTGCCGTCGGCCAAACAATGTCGGCTGGCGACCCCCAGGGGAAGGGCCTTCTCTGTGGGTGCCCCCACCCTCTGGAATGAACTACCCCCCGAGATCCGGATGATTCCGGATCTCCTTACTTTCCGCCGCGCCCTCAAGACATGGCTTTTCCAGCANTATTCTACAATTCAGGCTGTCTGTAATGGCAACAAAAATAGAAATTTACCATTTTATGATGGCCTGCAAAGTATGGAAAACCTTAATTGAGCATAATCACAATATGTTAGCAGCACATGTTGCATTACTCTAATGTGATATTTTGAGATTTCCAAAGGGAAAGTACTTCTTCTCCATCCTTTATTCCTTACATTGTGCACCACAGATGTTGCGTTATCCATTTCCATGACTATTTATAGCCACAAGGCCTCCCTTCCCCCTTCTATGTCTATAAATTGACATTGGGACGCTTATTAGAAGGAGATGAGTCTTCTCCAGCTGTCATTGGGATGAAACACCACAATCCACGTTGGCACGGGCAATGGCGTACGAGAATTACAGTGCAAAAACATCTGAGAAGCCACAGATTTTTTTTATTTTTAAAAAAATCTGTTTTAGGGAAATTGAGTTGATCCACCAGGTTCCTGGTTATCCGCTTTGACTCTTTCCTTCCACTCTTTCCAGCATTAGCTCCTTCTCAAGGGAGCCGGATTTTCACAAAAATGTCTCCCAAATATGATAGTTTAAGTCTGTTCATTTATGTCTTGAATGTTCCCCTAAAGTAACAGAATAACAGAATTGGAAGGGACCTTGGAGATCTTCTAGTCCAACCCCCTGCTCAGGTAGAAGACCCTATACCAGGGGTAGGCAACCTTGGTTCTTTTATGACCCATGGACTTCAACTCCCAGAATTCCTGAGCCAGCTATGCTGAGGGGAAAGAGAGAGTTTCCAAGCTGAGCCATGCTGACTCAGGAATTCTGGGAGTTGAATTCCACGAGTCATAAAAGAGCCAAAGTTGCCTATCCCTGCCTTATACCATTCCAAACAAATGGCTGTCCAGTTTCTTCTTTAAAACCTCCAGTGTTGGAGCTCCCACAGCTTCTGGAGGCAAGCTGTTCCACCGGCTAATTGTTCTCACTATCAGGAAATGGCTTGCAATGTATGGATGTGAAAGTTGGACCATACGAAAGGCTGAGCGACAAAGAATTGAGGCCTTTGAACTATGGTGCTGGAGAAGACTCCTGCGAGTCCCCTGGACTGCAAGGCGATCAAACCGGCCAGTCCTACAGGAGATCAACCCCGACTGCTCTTTAGAAGGCCAGATCCTGAAGTTGAAACTCAAGTACTTTGGCCACCTAATGAGAAGGAAGGACTCACTGGAGAAGAGCCTGATGCTGGGAAAGATGGAGGGCAAGAGAAGAAGGGGACGACAGAGAATGAGGTGGCTGGATGGAGTCCCTGAAGCAGTAGGCGTGAGCTTAAAGGGACTCCAGAAGATGGCAGAGGACAGGAAGGCCTGGAGGAACATTGTCCATGGGGTCGCAATGGGTCGGACAGGAATTCGCAACTAACAACAACAACAACATCAGGAAATGGTTTACGGTCTCCTGCTTGAGCAGGTCCTTTCCAACTCCGTTACTGTTGAATCCCTGAATTTCAGTGATGGGGTATTTGAAGTGCTGGGGGTGGCTGTGTGTGTCTGTTGGATTTCGCGGATAGGTCATATCTTAACCACCCCAGACATAGCAGATGCATTCACATAATAAGCTAATATAGGTTATTTTACTATTTTAAGTGGGAAGGATTATAGCAAACATGCTGTCAGAAGACTGCCTGGTAGGTTACAAAACCAAGTAGAGCAGGATAGAAAACTAACCAACAATCCAGCTCAAACTTTTAAACTCAGAGTGATAGACGTAGGAACAGCGATGGAGAGAGATCTAAGGGACCGATAGCTTTGTCAGGCAGCGGCTAAGGAGTCCCAAATGAAAGTGTGTGTGTGTGGGGGGGGTAAATGTGGAGCCCAGCCAAGTATGATTTATTCAAACTGCAACTAAGGTGAACTAGGTCACTATTCTCTTCCCTTCCTTATTAATTTTTCAGAAAGTACTAAAGATGGAGTTGTTGTTTCAAAGAGTGTTCTCCTGGTTTCAACGTGTCCTCTCCAACTTCTGTTTTATAAGTTGCATTCTTTTTGTTTGGTTGCTGGTTGCTGTTGTATTAAAAGTAACACTTTTATGGGGGGGGTTTCTATAGTCTGTGGAAGCTACTAAGAGTCTCTTTGACTGCAGAGAGGGAGGGAGGGAGGGAGGGAGGGAGGAAGGAAGGAAGGAAGGAAGGAAGGGGGCGAAACCTCCTTGGCCCCCTCAGAAAGGGCGCGCAACTTGGGAGTCCTCCTGGATTCACGGCTGACCTTGGATGACCATCTGTCGGCCGTGACCAGGGGGGCGTTTTATCAGGTTCGCCTGATTCACCAGTTGCGGCCTTTTCTGGACCGGGACGCCTTACACACAGTCACTCATGCTCTTGTCACCTCCTGCCTGGACTACTGTAATGCTCTCTACATGGGGC
>NW_015387914.1:0-2052 GCF_001527695.2 Protobothrops mucrosquamatus | reverse complement strand
AGAACTGATTCAAAAATCCCCAAGTGGAACTGCCAACTTTATTTAGATTCATTTGGTTGTTTCTATCCCCCTTTATTATTTGTGTAAATAACTCAAGGCAACAAACATCATTAATATTCCTTCCTCCTCTTATTTACACTACAAAAACAATCCTGTGAGGCGGGTTGGGCAGTGACTGGTCCAAGATCATCCAACTGGCTTTCATGCCTAAGGCAGGACTAGAACTCACCGTCTCCTGGTGATTGGCCCAAAGTCATCCAGTGGGCTTTCATGCCTAAGGCGGGACTAGAACTTACCGTCTCCTGGTGATTGGCCCAAAGTCATCCAGCAGGCTTTCATGCCTAAGGCGGGACTAGAACTCACCGTCTCCTGGTGATTGGCCCAAAGTCACCTATCTGGCTTTCATGCTTAAGGCTGGACTAGAACTCACCATCTCCTGGTGATTGGCCCAAAGTCACCCACCTGGCTTTCATGCCTAAGGCTGGACTAGAACTCACAGTCTCCTGGTGATTGGCCCAAAGTCACCCAATGGGCTTTCATGCCTAAGGTGGGACTAGAACTTACTATCTCCTGGTGATTGGCCCATAGTCCACCCAGCAGCTTTCATGCCTAAGATGAGACTAGAACTCACTGACTCCTAGTTTCTAGTCTTGTGTCTTAATCATTAGACCAAAATGGCTAGTGGTTAAATTGGTAGCTGTATTTGGGGGGGCAAATTTGGCAGATCATTTATCCAAGTGTATGAGTCTCTTTCAGCCTCAGTAACAAGATGCCACTTGCCTCACCTCAGTAACTGGTGGGCAGGTTTAGTTAAGAGCAACACAACTTTACAGACAACATAGGGATGTTACAAAG
Source organism: Protobothrops mucrosquamatus (assembly GCF_001527695.2). Taxonomy (NCBI): domain Eukaryota; kingdom Metazoa; phylum Chordata; class Lepidosauria; order Squamata; family Viperidae; genus Protobothrops; species Protobothrops mucrosquamatus. Next base: position 1,197 of record NW_015387914.1, on the reverse strand, counting down.
CTCACCTCTGTTGGAAATATCCAGGATGATGATCCAGGCCTACCTTTGTTGTTTGCATTCGGAACTTCTTGACAATCAGACTCTAGGTAGATCATCCTGGAATGGTTCATCTGAAGATTTGTGGACTCTTCTGACCTAAACAGACAACCACATATTAGAACTGTCTTGTCTCTTCATTTCTGAAAGATTTTCAGACTTGTTGCTGAAGACAAGGTTGCGGGTTACACATACAACTGTTTAAAACGATAATAAGCCAATAAATGCCCTTTCCTGGATCAACAAGCCCTGCTCACCGTCATCCACACCCTAGTCATTTCGCACCTTGACTACTGTGAGGCGTTCTACATGGGGCTGTCCTTGAAAAGGATTCAGAAGCTTCCATTGGCTCAAAATGCAACAGCCCCCCATGGTTGTGTGCTAGTCTAGATTTTTCACAGGTGTGATTTTGCTTGCAGGAGGTGCATTGGTTGCCAGTTTGCTTCTGGGTTCAATTCAGGGTGTTGTTTGTCACCTTTGAATCCTTCATGGCTTGGGGTTATTTGAAGGGCTGTCTTTTCCCCATGTTGATATTATGGGTCCCCTCTCTTAAGGAGGTCCATCTAGTTCAGGGGTAGGCAACCTTGGCTCTTTTATGACTCGTGGACTTCAACTCCCAGAATTCCTGAGCCAGCCGGCTCAGGAATTCTGGGAGTTGAAGTCCACGAGTCATAAAAGAGCCAAGGTTGCCTACCCCTGATCTAGTTGGACCAAGAAGAAGGGCCTTCTCTATGGTGGCTCCCTCCCTGTGGAACATCATCCCTTTGGAGATAAGATTGACTCTCACCATGATACACGTTCAAAGGCCCTGAAAACTGGTTTGACCAGCAGACTCGGGGACCCCAGGATGATACGGAGTCCATCAAGAGATTGGTTTATACTTGTTTGTTTTAAATTTGGGTACTTATATTTTGACTTGGGATGAGGTGTTTGTAACCCTGTAATCAATTCTGGGAAGTCCGGGGGGGGGATTGAAAGTGGGTGGGTGGGTAGAAATAGATATAAAATAATCAGGTGTACTGATGCTAAATTTTTGAGAAGCAGATGAGTTGTTATTGATATTAATGTATGCCTGTATTTGTATATTTGGTTTTTTTTGAAAATTAATAAAAAATTGTTTGGGAAAAAAAAAGAGATTGGTTTGAATGTTGTCAATGGTGT
>NW_015387913.1:193714-194948 GCF_001527695.2 Protobothrops mucrosquamatus | reverse complement strand
ATCCTTACTCAGCAGCAGAGAACGGTGTAGCTGAAAGAAGGAATGGTGTTTTGCAAACAATGAAAGATTCATTGTTAGAGGATTCTGGTATGAGCAGGTCATATTGGGGAGAAGCCATATTGACTGCCAATTATATAGTTAACAGGCTGTGGAGTTCCTCCATTAATAATACTCCATATGCCATTCTATATGGGAGAAAACCATCACTGGCACATTTGAGAATTTTTGGAAGTACTGCATGGGTACATATTCCAAAAGCAATCAGAAGAAAGGGACAACAAAAGGCAAGAAAGCTCAGGTTTGTGGGCTATGAGCCAGAGTCAAAAGGATATCGCTTTAGCGATGGAAGTAAAAGAATTGTAATTTCAAGGTCTGCTAATTTTGCAGAACAAAATTGGGACAGAATTAATGCAAATTCTGGGTATGTCTCACTTAATGACGGTGATCTATTTAGTGACAATAATTCATCTAATGATGGAAAGATGATTATTTAAGATCTAGACCCATACCAGTCGGGCTTCAGGCCGGGACACAGCACGGAAACAGCATTGGTCACGTTGGTCAATGATCTCTGGAGGGCCCGGGACAGGGGTTATTCCTCTGTCCTTGTTCTTTTGGACCTCTCAGCGGCTTTTGATACCGTGGACCACGGTATCATGCTGCGGCGTTTCGGTGAGTTAGGAGTGGGAGGCACCGTTATGCAGTGGTTCTCCTCCTTCCTCACCGACCGTACGCAGTCTGTATTGGCAGGGGGACAGAGGTCGACTCCTAGGCCCCTAACATGTGGGGTGCTTCAGGGGTCGGTCCTCTCTCCCCTACTGTTCAATATTTATGTGAACCCGCTGGGAGAGATCATTCGTGGCTTTGGGGTGGAGTTCCATCAGAACGCTGATGATACTCAGTTGCACATCTCCACCCCAGGTCACCCCAACGATGCCCTTGACGTGATGGCCCGTTGCCTGGAGGCCGTACGGGTCTGGATGGGGAGGAACAGACTCAGACTCAACCCTTCCAAGACCGAGTGGCTGTGGTTGGCGGCGCCTCGGCATAGTCAGCTGATTCCATCGCTGTCTATAGGGGGCGAAATTTTGGCCCCCTCAGAGAGGGCACGCAACTTGGGTGTCCTCCTGGATCCACGGCTGACACTGGAAGACCATTTGTCGGCCGTGACCAGGGGGGCGTTTTATCAGGTTTGCCTGATTTACCAGTTGCGTCCTTTTCTGGACCGGGACGC
>NW_015387913.1:188326-193146 GCF_001527695.2 Protobothrops mucrosquamatus | reverse complement strand
TCAGCAAGCGGGTCTGGCCTAGGGAGAATTTTAAATAGGGACAATTTTAATTAGAATTTTAATGGTAACACAGCGGTAAATATTTGTTTTTAATTGGTTTTTATTGGGGATAATGTTTGTATCGTTTTAATATGCTGTGAGCCGCCCTGAGTCCTGTTGGGAGAAGGGCGGCATATAAGTTTAATTATAAATAAATAAATAAATAAATAAATAAATAAATTTCAATGTTCAGGGAGGAGAGGCTGAACAAGACATGAAGCCAGAAAGACTTGAGACACAGGAGGTCAGAGCGATGTAACAAAGGAATTCCGCCTGACAGGTATTCTGCCAGCAAGGTAAAGGTTTGCAATGTGTGGTATGAGCCAAGAAGTTATAAAGAGGTTATAAAGTTATAAAGAGGTGTTGGCATTACCAAAAGCTGAACAAGAAAGATGGAAGGAGGCCATGGATAAAGAGATGAAATCCATGGGAGACCATGAAGTATTTAATTAGTAACTTTGTTACAGGGAACCAAAGCTGTGGGTTGTAAGTGGGTATATAAGAAAAAGGTATTGCCAAATAATGATGTACAGTATAAGGCCAGGTTAGTGGCACAAGGTTTTTCACAATTAAAGAATGTGCACTACAATGAAGTATTTGCGCCAACTGTGAAAAGTGAGAGTATAAGATTAGCACTGGCATCGGCAGCAGCATATAAGCATAAAATCTGACACTTTGAAATCACAACAGCATTCCTCAATGCTGAGTTAGAGGAAGAAATTTATATGATCCAAGCACCAGGATATGAAATTGCAAAGCCTAACATGGTGTATAAATTAAACAAAGCTATTTATGGGCTGAAGCAGTCAGCCAGAAACTGGAATAGCTGTTTAGATACTGCTTTAAAGGGTCTTGGATTTAAGAGTTGCAAAGCTGATAATTGTATATATACTGGACAGTTGCAAGGAGGGAATTGTCTACTGTTATCATTTGTGGATGATCTTTGCTTCATCGCAAAGGATGCATCACAAGTCAAGGAATTTGCTGATAAATTAGGAAAGAAATTCGAATTAAAGAATTTGGGAGAAATAAAAAATTATCTCGGTGTAGAGATACAGAAAAATAAAAAAGGTGGTTATATTCTCAGTCAAAGGAGAAAAATTGAGCAGTTATTGGAGAAATATAATATGAAAGATTGCAACACTGCTCCCACACCCACGAGTACGGATTTTTATAATAGTTTAAGTGCGGACAAAGGTGAAACATGTGATCAAGAGATATATCACTCAGCAATAGGGAGTTTGTTATATCTATCACAGTGGTCCAGACCAGACATAGCTTGCGCAGTAAGCATTTTGAGTCGTTTTACTGCTGCACCTACAAAGTTACATTGGATGGGTTTAAAGAGGGTTCTCAGATATTTAAAGGGAACTACAAATTTGGGTCTTCAAATACAGATTACTGAGGAATTGAAATTAAAGTGTTATGTTGATAGTGACTATGCAAATGACATAAACACAAGGAAATCAAATTCTGGGATTATAATATTTTTTGGAGGGACTCTGATTGGATGGAAATCCAGAAAACAAACAACTGTTGCTATTTCAACAGCGAAAGCAGAGTTTATTGCTTTATCTGAATTGTGTTCTGCAGTAACATGGTATGTACAGTTGTTGCAAGATTTAAATATTAATGTAAAAGAATCTTTAAAGGTATTTGAAGACAATGCTGCCTGTATAAAAATGGCAACTGGTGACAGGGTGAAGAACAGAAGTAAACATGTAGACATTAAGTATTGTAATGTCAGGGAAGCTGTAAAAAGAAAATTGATTAGTTTACATCATTGTTCTTCTGAGGATAGTTTGGCAGACATGATGACTAAACCATTGGGTGGTATTCACTATGGAAAATGTATTAAGTCAATAGGTCTGATGTCTCTTCCTGTCATGAAGGGAGGAGTGTTGGAATATTCATGAGCAGGAAGAGTCATGTGATAACTCAGTCAGCCAATGTGAGTAAAGTGCTACTGAGTCTGTGCAAAAGGTTTGGAGTTAGAAGCTGGGTTTCAGTTTCACTCTCAGGTCTCAGTCTCAGGTCTATCTCTGCTGTAAGAAGTCTTCATTATGTTATGTTGTTGTAAAGAAAAATGTATGGTATAGTAAATATTTTTCTATGAAAATAAAGAGTTATTTGAATCAGCTAAATGCAGTCAACTGTGAGAGCTTCTGATTTATTTTCACCAATAGAGAAATTAAAATTCTCTAACAAGAATATTAAGATCTTTCCTAGGACATTGTCAGATCATAGTCCTGTATGGATGGAATTATTTGCTGAAGAGGGGAACAGAAGAACTTGGAGACTAAATGAAAACTTATTCAGGTATGATATAAACTTGCAGAAATGTAGAGACCAATTGAAAGAACTTTTTTATTGAATATGCATAAAGATACTTCGATTTCAATGGTTTGGGCCGCTAGTAAAGCATATATGAGAGGCATTTTGATTTATATGAACAATGTTTATAGGCGTAAACAGATGCAAAAACGAAAAGAGTTAGAGGATGAGATTAAATTAAAAGAAAAAGCTTTTATTTCAAATCCACTGGATAATAATTTAAAAGTATCTATAACTGTGCTTAGGGAGCAATTTAATATGTTAATAGCAGATCAGATTGCAACTAGTTTAAGGTACATGAAACATAATACATTTTGTAATGCAAATAAACCTGGAAGATGGTTGGCCTACCAACTACGAAAGAAGCAGAAGTCAAGAACTATAGAGAAAGTAGATTATAATGGTAAAGCGACATCTCAACAAAATTTGATTAAAAAGAACTTTTTGGATTTTTATTCTAAGTTATATGCTTTTGAAAATATACAACTTGAAGAAATAGACAATTATTTACAGCAGGCACATTTTCCTAGATTGTCAAGTAATCAAAGGGAAAAGATGAATTGTTTAATAACTTCTGAGGAGATTAAGGGGGCAATTAAGCAATTAAAAGTTGGTAAGGCTCCTGGTAGAAATGGACTAACAGCAATTTATTATAAGATGTTATCTGAAGAAATGATAGAACCGTTAAAGGAATTGTTTAATAGTATTTTGTTAGGTGAAGAGGTACCTCCATCGTGGAGAACTGCTTTTATATCGTTAATTCCAAAAGAGGGTCAGGATTTGACTCAACCTAAGAATTATAGACCTATATCTTTATTGCAGTGGTTCTCAACCTTTTTAATGCCGCGACCCCAACCGGTCGTAAGTCAAGGACTAAACCGGTCGTAAGTCGAGGACTAAACCGGTTGTAAGTCGAGGACTACCCAACCGGTCGTAAGTCGAGGACTTTCCCTGCCCGGGAGCACCGCACATGCGTGGTTCTGCCTTCTGTGCCGGCCAAGGTGTAGCTGGCAAGCGGCAGAGACGGAGCAGGCCGACCACCAGCTGGCCCACCCAAGGGAGGTAAGGCATCCACCAGAAAAGGGGTAAAAAATGGTGGACAAAAAAAATGGTGGACAAAAAATGGTGGACAGCCTTGCTTGGCGACCCCCATGAAATGGTCGATCGACCCCAAATGGGGTCCCGACCCACAGGTTGAGAACCACTGCTTTATTGAATACAGATTATAAGATTTTTTCAAAAGTATTGGCAAATAGATTAATGCAAGTGTTGAGCCAATTGATTCATAGTGATCAATCTGGATTTATAACTGGAAGATATATGAAATATAACGTAAGACAAATTATTAATTTAATTGAATATTTGGATAAGAATAATCAAATTCCTGCTGCCTTTATATTTTTGGATGCTGAAAAAGCATTTGATCAATTAGATTGGGGGTTCTTGTTTCGAGTTATAGAGAAAATGAATTTTGGGGGAAAAAATTTGTCCGCTCTTAAGGCTATTTATCAACAGCAATCAGCACAGATTATCGTTAATGGGGGGTTAACAGAAGCACTTAAAATTGAAAAAGGAACTAGACAGGGATGTCCATTATCTCCATTGTTATTTGTATTAACAATGGAAATTTTATTAATTAAAGTTCGCGAGTCTTCTATAATAAAGGGAATAAAGGTTAATAAGAATGATTATAGGTTAAGAGCTTTTGCTGACGATTTGGTGTTAACATTAACTCAGCCAATAGATTCGATAATTGATTTGGTTGAAATTATTGCACAATATGGGAAAGTTTCTGGTTTTAAGGTAAATAACAATAAGACTAAAATATTACCGAAAAATATGTCTATGAATGATAAAGATATTTTAGTTACGCTCACAGGTTTTGAAATGGTTAAAAAGGTAAAATATTTGGGAGTTTATATTACAGCTTCTAATGCTAAATTGTATAAAAATAATTATGAAACTATGGGTAAAGGTGCAAAAGGATTTAAATGATTGGAAAAAATTACAATTATCTTTGCTGGGGAGAATTTCAGCGGTAAAAATGAATATTCTTCCAAAATTTCTTTTTTTGTTTCAAATGATTCCTATTTTAAAAAAAGATGTTAATTTAGAGGATTGGCAAAAGGGTATTAATAAGTTTATTTGGGCAGGCAAGAAGCCAAGAGTTAAGTTTAAGATTATACAAGATGTATGGGAACGAGGAGGGCTTAAAGTCCCAAACTTAAAATTGTATTATGATGCGGTCGTTTTGACATTGATTAGTGATTGGTTAAATTTAACAAATAGAAATATACTCTCTCTTGAAGGATGGGATTTGTTATTTGGTTGGCAGGCATATTTAATTTATGATAAAAAGGTAGATAAAAATTTTAAGGCTCATATTTTAAGAAGTGCCTTATTAAGAGTTTGGAAGAAATATTATTATAAACTAAATTATAAAATTC
>NW_015387913.1:182090-188320 GCF_001527695.2 Protobothrops mucrosquamatus | reverse complement strand
ATACATGGGAAACAATTTGGGTTAGAAATGTGAAATTTACTCAAGCTCAAAATTTAAGAGAAAATTTTTATAAAATGTTTTATAGGTGGCATTTGGATCCTCAAAAATTGTCGTGCATGTATCCTAATTTACAACCTAAGTGTTGGAGATGTGGAAATTTAGATGCAACTTATTTTCATATTTGGTGGACATGTAGGGATGTTAAAGCATTTTGGATTAAGATATGGTGGAATATTCAAAATATTTTTAAGAAAAAGATAAAGTTTAAGCCACAGATATTTTTGTTAGGTATTATGGAAGATTTGGATGTTAAAGAAATGAATTTGATGTGAATCTTATAACGGCTGCAAGACTACTAGTAGCTCAATATTGGAAAACGGAATGTCTGCCCACTATAGAAGAATGGTCACTTAAAGTCTCAAATTTAGCAGAAATGGCCAAGATTTCCGCTTATGTGAAGGACTATTCACAAGAAAGATATATTTCAGTTTGGAGAAGATGGATAGATTATATTGAGAAGAAATATGGGACCAAAGAGTTCCATTTGGTTTTTGAGTGAATTTTAGAGTATTATTGTTGTTATACAGTTTATTTATCTTTATTTTTAATTATTAATATGATATTGTTATTATTGTGTCTAATCTTATTATATTTTATGTTACAAAGAGAGTTAAAGCATTTTACAGACTTGTTATTCTAATAATTGATTAATGTTAGTTAGAATATGATTATCTTATTGTTAACCCTGTGATTAGCTCTGGGAAGTGGGGGGGAGGGGGGGAGGGGGAGGGAGGGTTTTGGAGAGGGGGGTAATTATATTGTAAAACTTTTATAAAACTTTTAATAATAAAAAAAAACTTAGGTTGCTTATCTAAGAAAAGCCCCCGATTAAAACTGTGCTCCCTGGCGGCATAATGCATTTCCTACTTTTTTTGAATCAGGAATAGTTTTAAACATAGAGGAGTTGTGGGTAAAGAATTCTGCTCAAATTATATAATGGCTTCACTTAAGACTGCAGTCTTCCTATCAAAATCTGGATTCCCAAATGGATGACTTTTAGAGAGAGGAAAGAGGAATCCCACTTTCTCCAGCATGACGAGTGGAGAATCCACCAGTGGGTTTTGCTTGTCTTCTGCCCCTAGACTAAGTCAGGCAATTTTGCTCCACCACTTCCTGGGTCCTCCCATTTCCCTGTCTCGACTTAGTCTCAGCCCATTCAGACAGATTTATCTGGCTCCAGAATCAATTTCTTTGAATCAGGTCGCATTTTTTTTTCTTATTTTAACTTTGTTGAAAGGGAGGGGGGAGCAAAGGACAAACGGCTGTTTGTTTTCCTTTCCCTTATCTGGTTGATTGCAGTGCTGCTGCGAGGTCTCTTACAGCCCAGCCGACAAAACAAAGAGCTGGGGCGCCATTTTTTTTTGATCACCGAGTGAGCTCCAGGGCGAGGGGAAGGCTTTTTCCTCACACATCCCCAGCCCCCCTTCCTCTCTAGAGATCATTTAGTTCCCTCCTCAGAGAAGCAGCTGAATTTTTTTTGCAGTTTTCAGCCACTCAGGTTTTCCCCAAGCCAGCTGATCTGCGGGTGCTATTAGATCTCCCGCGGCTTTTTCGAAGGCTTTTGAGCTGCGGAGAGCTAATAGAACCTCCGTGGTCTTTCTCTGAAGCCAGCTGAGCCGCGGAAAGTCATAGGGCTCATAGGGCTTCCCCTGGAGATCAGCTGAGCCACAGAGAGTTAAGGGACTCCCGCGGCTTTTTTCCGAAGCTCCGCCGGCTGGCGGAGTGTTTAAATTCACCGTGCAATTCTTCTGGGAGCCCAGCCAATAGGCAGGCGCAATCTGAGCTCTGCCAGCCTTCCTGATAACCAGCTGAACCGCGGAGGGCGATGTGAGGAATTTCGGTCGCCATCTTACCTCCATGTGTTTGCAGAGCAGGGAAGTGAAGGTAGCATTCGAGCTGCTCTCCTTTCTCAGGACAATTTGGATTCAGTATCTTTCCTAGCCATGTCATTTAAAAATAATAATTAAAAAAATCAAAAAAATCAAATCAATCAATCTAATACCTCTTCATAGAAGGAAAGGAGAGGCAGTCATAGGAACCTGTCAAAATACAATTGTCCACTGAACTAAACCTGCACAAGGCCTCTTATTTGAGATTTCTCCCAGTCTTGAGCTGGGATATCTCTTCTGCCAATGGCAGACACAAACGCCGCCCAATCACCGCAGGAATCCTCCATCAGCCCTCCTGGGTGCAAGAGGCCAAGATCATCTAACCAGGAGGCGGCAGGCAGGATAAAAGCCAAAGCAATTTCTGACAAAAGGTCTTCTAAGGCAATGGATAAGGAGGCCAAGCGCAGACACCAGGCCCTGGAAAAACAGTTTACTAGGGCCAAAAAGAGGCAAGTCACAGTAGAGGACGGTCTAGTTCCACCTATTTACAAAGAGGAGGAAATATTTGGTCCGATGAAGCCTAGTCAGGAATCTCTGGAAACAGAGGCTGACGCAGTACAGGCAATTGAATCCCCTCTAAGTGAAAGGCCTGAAGGCCAGGGGACAGTGACAGGTCCTCGTATCTCAGATAACCAAGGGGCATTGTCATCGGAATACTTACAATCTCTATCTCAGGCCGTCGCTCAGGCCATGGCCTCTTCAAGACACCATTGCTCCAGGGCTGGGTCTGTGACTTCAAGAGGTCATTCCCATCTCTCTCAAAAGGAAGCCTCTGTGTACCAGGAATCAATCTCCCCTTCTCAATCTTCCAGAGGTAGGAGGTCTCCTGCCAAGGACTATGAGCAGACATATCAGGGACTGTCAGAGGACGATGACATATCCCCAGATCCTCCACTTTTCATCGGTCTATTTAACCCAGTGGTTCTCAACCTTTTTAATGCCACAACCCCAACCGGTCGTAAGTCGAGGACTAAACCGATCGTAAGTCGAGGACTACCCAACCGGTCATAAGTCGAGGACTTTCCCTGCCCGGGAGCACCACGCATGCGTGGTTCCGCCCCCTGCGCCGGCCGAGGTGTAGCTGGCAAGCAGCAGAGACGGAGCAGGCCGACCACTAGATGGCCCAGCCCAAGGGAGGTAAGGCACCCACCGGAAAAGGGGGAAAAATGGCAGACAAAAAAATGGTGGACAAAAAAAATGGTGGACAGCCTTGCTTGGCGACCCCCATGAAATGGTCGATCGACCCCAAATGGGGTCCCGACCCACAGGTTGAGAACCACTGATTTAACCCTACCCTATTCAAGTCCCTGCTTCACAAGGCCAGCAGTAATGCCAAGATTGAGAGACCCTTGATTCCTCAAGAGGGACCTTCAACTAGTCAGGTCACAAACAACAAGGTGTTCACCCAACCTACTTACACACAACAATTTATTCCCTGCCCCCTCTCTTTTTTGATTCAGTTCAGAATAATATGGGGGCACCAGGATCTTTCCTCTTGATGGGGGGAACAGACAAGAAGCTGTTGAAAATAGATCCTGCCTTATCGGAAGTAATAGAGGTCCCGGCAGTTGAGCCTCTAGCTGCGCTTTTTTCTCCAGCCACGGTAACCGGAGATGCAGCGGAGGCCCTGAAGTCAGATGACAAGAAGGCGGACCTCACCTTTCGCAGGACACACCAAGCCTCAGCGTGGGCAATCAAGGCAGATATTTCTACCTCCTTTTTTGCTAGGACTGCGTTACTCTGGCTCCGCCAACTCCAGGTGAGGACCTCCACGGAGGAGGAGAGAACCCACCAGGATTTAAGAAGGTTAGTGGCGGCAGCGGAATTCATGGCAGATTCATCCCTGCACGCAGCAAACTATTCTGCAAGGGCAATAGCGTACAACACAGCTGCACGTAGATTACTGTGGCTCAGACAGTGGCGAGCCAACATTAAAGAGAAGTGGCGGTTGGCGGCAGCACCCTACAAGGGCGGCAGGGTTTTTGGTGAGGCCCTTAACCCTTATCTGATAGAAAACAAGGACAAACGCAAGGTGTTGGCCCACCAGTCAAAAAGAATGGAGAGGAGAGTCTCTTCCTACCTTCGCAGACCGTCCTTTCGGTCTGAGGCAGGCCCAGAGCAGAACTACTTTTCCCGTCCCTATCAACCCAGGTCAGACTGACAGGGCAATAGAACAGGCAGCAGAGACAGATTTAGACAACAATTCCAGTCAAAGCAGCCCTTTCGTGGAGCAGGGGGTCGCCCCTTTCGCAAATCCAAGTGACGACAGGGAGGGCTCTCCCATTGGTGGCAGGCTGGCTCTCTTCTCACACAAATGGCAGGCCACCACCATGGACCTTTGGGTCCTAAACACTGTCAGATTCGGCCTCTCACTGGAATTCATCTCCAAACCCCCGAACCATTTCGTTCCTTGCCCGTTGTCAAGGGATCAGACCAAAAGGAGACTCCTCAGGGAGGCCATCCTGCACCTACTGGACATCCAGGTGATGGAGCCAGTGCAGGAGGGGCAACAGGGCTAGGGGTTCTACTCCATATTATGTTTAGTCCCAAAGAGTTCGGGGGTGGGTGGGTGGAGAGCAATTCTAGATCTAAAAAATCTGAACACCCACCTGGCATACAGGCGGTTCAAGATGCAGACTCTTCAGTCAATATTAGCAGGCGTCAGAAAGGGAGATCTCCTGACATCCATAGATCTGATGGAGGCCTACCTTCACATCCCCATTCTACCGGAACATCGAAGGTTTCTCAGGTTCTGCCTTGCAGGCCAGCATTTTCAATACAGAGCCCTTCCCTTTGGTCTCTCTTCGGCCCCAGAGTATTCACAAAGGTTCTGGCGACCCTCGCAGCACACCTGCGGCCGATTCCGGTGTGCATCCAGTGCTATCTGGATGACATTCTCATCCAGTCCTCATCAGTCCAGGCAGCGCAGTCAGATCTAGCACTGACCCTAAGGGCCCTTCAGGCCCATGGGTTCTCAATAAACTTCCAAAAGAGTCAAACGGTCCCATCGACCCGTCTCCTTCACTTGGGAGCAGTGATAGACACACTAAAGTGCGAGGTCTACCTCTCTTGAGAACGCAGAGACAGCATTCGAGCCCTGGTCAGGCTAATCCGAAGGAGGTGGACCACCACACTGGCCACACTCTCCAGCCTACTAGGAAAGATGATATCATGCATAGCGATCATGCCATGGGCACGACTACACTCCAGAGACCTGCAGTGGTTCCTACTTCCCTTTCAGAAAGAGGGAACCGGTGCCTCCAACCAAAGGATAAGGGTGCCACCAGGAGTGCTGAAATCGTTAAGGTGGTGGTTGTCCCCAGCGATGACAAGGGGACACATATTCAAGGAAACCGTCCGAGTCATCCTTACCACGGACGCCAGCCTATTCGGTTGGGGAGCACATCTCCAATCCCAATTGGCACAGGGCCAATGGTCCAAGGAGGACCTAAGACACAATATAAACTGGTTGGAACTCAGAGCCATACATCTGGCCCTCCATCAATTTCACAATGCAGTGGCGGATCAACACATCCTAGTGCTCACGGACAATGTGGCGGCCAAAGCCCACATAAACCGATGGGGCATGCGGTCCAGGGCCCTCATGAACAAGGCCAAATCGCTGGGAACCTGGGCCGAGAACAACCTAGTCTCCCTCGGGGCAGAGCACATATCAGGAGAAGCAAATCAACAGGCAGATTTTCTGAGCAGGACAACAGTAGACCACTAAGAGTGGAGCCTGTACCCTGCTCTCTTCAGGGAAGCATCAGTGAGGTTCGGCGATCCAGTACTGGACCTGTTTGCCAGCCCCAAGAATGCTCAGCTCCCAAGATTCTTCTCCCGTTTTCTTTCACCGGGGACAGAGAGAGCAGATGCGCTCCAGGGTCATTGGCTGAAGGGGTTACTGTACACCTTCCCACCGCTTCCTCTGATATAAGCAACCATCAGAAAGATATTGCAGGAACAAGCAGAGGTGATACTCCAGGCCACCCCAACGATGCCCTTGACGTGATGGCCCGTTGCCTGGAGGCCGTACGGGTCTGGATGGGGAGGAACAGACTCAGGCTCAACCCTTCCAAGAACGAGTGGCTGTGGCTGCCGGCGCCTCGGCATAGTCAGCTGACCCCATCGCTGACTATAGGGGGCGAAATTTTGGCCCCCTCAGAGAAGGCCCGCAACTTGGGAGTCCTCCTGGATCCACGGCTGACATTGGAAGACCATCTGTCGGCCGTGACCAGGGGGGCGTTTTATCAGGTTCGCCTGATTCACCAGTTGCGACCT
>NW_015387913.1:168616-178405 GCF_001527695.2 Protobothrops mucrosquamatus | reverse complement strand
CGAGATCCGGACGATTCCGGATCTCCTTACTTTCCGCCGCGCCCTCAAGACATGGCTTTTTCAGCAAGCGGGCCTGGCCTAGGGAGGATTTTAAATCGGGTTTATCTTAAGAGTAATTTTAAATAGCACAGCTTTAAATATTCGGTTTTAATTGGTTTTACTTGGGTGGGGTTGTAAATGTGTTTATGTTTTTTAATATATTGTGAGCCGCCCTGAGTCCCGTTGGGAGAAGGGCGGGATATAAATCAAATAAAATAAATAAATAAATAAACTGTGACTGGCCTGGGGAGAAGGAAAAATGTTTTGTTTGCTCTTTCCTATCATGGGATGGATCACAGTTCTGGATTTGTGAAATTAACTCTGGAAGAAACTTCTCAATTATTTGTAAAAGAATTCTTGTTCCTTCATAGTATTTCCCTAAGGAAGGAGAGTGGTCCTGGTTCCTGCTGACATTTAAACTGATAAATGTAATTTGTATGATAAAATCTGCTAATTTAATAGCCTTTCCTTTCCTTTCCTTCATCTCCTCTGCCCATTGCCCCACCCCTTTGCTCCCAAGAAAAGAGAATTGCAGCAAAAGTCCTTTGTAAGGTGTCGCATTGCATTGTGTAGAATGGGAAAGGTCTCTACCTGACTTATTTTTGTCCCCTTTGCTTCAGCTGTCACTACTGACAGCCCTCATGTTTATTTCATCTAGCGCAGTGGCTGTCTCGTTTCCCTACCCTCCAATGTCATTAACGCACAGAGAGTGGGCCTGCAGTGCTGAGCCTAATGAAATCCACTGTGGCTGTTCTGCTCCTCACCTCGTTACTGAGGCTCAAGGTGTCAAATTAAACCAGCCTGGGAAAGGAAAGAGAGTGAGGGAAGCTTGGGGTGGTGATGAGTTGGGAAAGAAAGAGAGAGAAAGAGGGGGCTGTAAGCTCTGGGGAAAAAAAAGTGCCGATCTGATGCCAGGCTGAGATTGCTATCACAGCTCTTGGGGAATGGAGTTAGCCAGCTTCCCTTGTCCCTCCCGCACTCCATGCCCCATGCACATTCTTAGTTTGAGGCCAGGATGGTTTGAACCATAAAGGCTGAGAGGGTTGCTTCACTGATCCTGATTCTAGTGGCACCTAACTAACAGCTGTTGATGATGTCTGCTGCTGTAATGGAAGACTGCTAGATGTGTAGGACTGCTTTAGAGAGAGCAAAACAGCATGGAACACTGAAGAGAGAGCAGTTAGCATCCTAAAATTCAGGTGAAAAAGTTACCCATTCTCAGATAATTCTAATGACAAGCAGTTAAGGATGGATAAACCTCAATACCATTCTTTGAATTAGATCTGAACAATTTGGGGAAAGATTAAGATCAACATTTCCTAGATGTTTGCACACATCATTGCCTTCCCCCTCCTCCTTCCCACATTATCTCTTTGGATATATGGTTGGCCTTGACCAGGTTGGCTTTTGAAAAGGATCTGAAAACTTGGTTCCATTTGTTTGTTAATTTTAGGCTGTTCAGAGTTACAATTATTTGAGTTGGGCAGTCATAAAAATTTATTAAGCAAACAAACAAATTGCCAAAACCTTTTATTTATCTATCTGTTTATCTATGAGAGGCTAAACCAACATATTTTAAAACATTTAAACAATTTTTTTCCTTATCATTTTCCTACAACAGCAGGATCTGTTTTTTTCAGATCAAATGAGCATTGATCCATTTGGTTATGACATGAATTAACTGACCCACTTGTCGTGCAAGTCTGACATCGTTGGAGAGAGTGTGACTGGTCCAAAATCACCCAGCCAGCTTTAAGGCCGGATTAGAACTCATGGTCTCCTAGTTTCAAGCCTGGTGCCTTAACCACTATATTTAAACTGGCACTCACATATACACAACAATTAAAATGTTTAATTAAAGTTAACATTAAGGTTTTAATATGCAACTGTTAAAGTGCATGCATAAAAATGACATAAAATCAAGTCAGTCAAAACTGTGAGGCTCCAATCAGTTTCTTTAAGCTAATTATCTTTGTTTTTCAAGATTATGCATACTTCATAAAGGAGAGTTTTTTTTCCCCCTCTGGCCTGAACTGATATATTACTTAGCAGGCAGGTTCAATTGTGGGCGAGTTTTTGAGTGACTCAGTCCAATCTACCCCATAAGGTGAAATTTGTGGGAAAAATTGGAAGAAGATGTTTGTATATGTCACCTCCACTTCTGGAGAAAAGCCAAGATACAAATCCAGGAAACAAAAAACAGTACATATATTAGTACTGTATTATAATGTATTCTGATATGTATCTTTGAGAATATACAAAATGCTTTTTATTCCCCATGCAATTATTCTGAATAATTCCTAGCTTCCTACGCACTTCAAATTCAGAAGTCTCATATGCTTATGTTGAATTTTAGTGTGTAAGCACTAAATCAAGGAATCAACAATGAACAATCCTTATTACACACATACACAAAGAAATCCATTTATAACTTCCATTCCTCTTATTTCAGCAGGAGGAAAAAATATATCAGAATTATATCCCATTTTTTTAAAAAAATAGATTTTTTTCTGCTTTGATTGTTACAGCTTTTGTTACAGCTTGAGCAGACTCAATAGATGAGAGTTAGGGAAGCAGTCAGAACTAATTCATAATAAGATGGAAGCTTAGTACTGAAGGCTTTGAGGAGGAAAGTTCAGAGACGACAAAGCAACAAATGCAGAAACCTCTTGGTTGCCTCCAACTGACATTTATAGTTTGGCTGGTATTACACCTAAATACAGAAGTATATTTGCTGATTTGGAAGCCTGCTTCTTTGGAATTCAGCTGTGGTTGCTAGGAGCATTGAGCCTGAGTGACTTGGTCTGTTTTTCTGACAATGGTTGTTCAACTTTCTCTAGGAAATCAAGGCAGCCCTGGATAAAAATCACATGTTGGAGAATATTATATGAAACAAAAAAAATAAGAAGAAAGATTGAATATAAGGAAGACAGTACATGGGTTTATTATTGGAATTTATCTTGCTGGAATTGTCAGAATCCAGTTATATTTCCTTTCTATCTATCTACTCTGATCTAAAACCAACTCTTAACCCTTTCCTGGATCCTGTCATACTCCCAAGAGGGAGGGGGATATGCATGCGTGTTTTATTACTCTCACTTCCTCTATTCACTACAAAGTAACCTTTTGTTTATTCGCCTTCGGGTCTGCTAACCATTACAATATAACAATTTGCCTTTTATCCTATGTCCCTCTGAACTTCTCCTCCTTACCGGCCAGCTAGGAAAAGGGGGCTGAAAAAATACAGCCGTCCGGGATCTGGTTTATTTCTCCGTCATCAAAATAAGGTGTGAGGAGCTGTTGAATGATTGTGCACAACGGAGCCAGATTGATGTTATCTTTCCTTGATTTAACACCTAGAAATCTGCTGGTCTGAATTGCCCAGAAGAACTGCGGGGTGGGGGTTGCTTAGGGACACTTTAAAACATTGATTTGTAAGGAAATCCCTCAGATTTCTGTCTATCATGCCTGCTATCAATTTCTCTTAATAAAAGTTCCTGTTGGGAGAGATCATTTCCAAGAGTTCTGCTTTCTTAAGATGTGGATTGAAGTGCTATTAATTTGGTGAGAGGTTGAAATATCCCACTGAATTATTAAAATTTATTCTTTAAAAATCACATGTAGAACTGCACTCCCAGATTTATAAAAACAAAGTTATGACAGCCTCAGGGTTGTAGCCCTCTTACTGGATCCACGTAATAAATTCTATGTATTACATCTTCGATTCAATGTTGACTCCTGGAGACTACCTGGAACAATCCCTGCAGTTTTCTCAAGCAAGATTTTCATTTTTTAATAGTAATTTTATTAAAAATTACACTTATGACAATAAAAACCTAATACAAACTAAAAATAAAAGAATACAAAAAATAGAAGTTATAGAAAAAAGACAATAGGAAAGAAATAGGAAAGAAAGAAAAAGAAAGAATAAATAAAAAGAAAGAAAATCATCATTTCAGTCATGATCAGCAAATGTCCATTAAGGCTTAACAAAGATAACATATCTATTTTAGCCCTGATTAAATAAAGCAACTTTATATTCCTTCCTTTTATTTCTAAAAATCTTAATCCCTAATCCTTTTAAATAAGGTCCTAGAACTCACATTTCTTTTCATTTCTTCTTTGTCCATTCTCCCCAAATTCTTCAAAGAGTTAACAAGCCTCTTTTGTAAATCCAATATAGGAAAATTATCCAGGTCACATTTTAGGTTTGTTTTTTGCATATCCCTATTAATTGTTAAGATATCAACTGGCTTCTTTTGCATGTTCAATATAGTATCCTTTTCCATATCATTCTTGTAGTGTATGATTTTTAAATCCACTTTCAGCTCAGTCTCAGTCTTACTCAAAAAAACTTGTTCCTTGTCCATAACATTTTTTTAAAAGTCTGTCTATCAAGACAGATGCTCTTAAAATTAACTTCTTGATCCACTGTTCAAAAATATTTTTCAGTAAGTCCAATTTTGAAATATTTTGTTCAATTCTGTAAGATCAAATTAAATGGTTCTTCTTCTTTAATTCTTAGTTTCTTCTAGTTCCTTCTAGTGTTCATCATTTAGCATTGAATCCTATCATTTAAAAAAAAAGAATTCAAAACAAAAGCATTTTTCCACTGGAAGGATTCTTATAATTAATTCCAAAATGTTATTTCAAATCCATCAGGACTCTTAGTCCATTTGTATTGTTATTATCAAATTTATGTCTTATAATCTCAGTTTGTAACATTCCAGAATCAAAATTCTAATCACCCTTTTGCTGTATTAGTTTTTTAATCCTTAAAATTCCTTCACTAAGAATTGAAAGAAACTCACCTAGTGTTTTCAGACTTGTTGATCCAAATATTTCTAATAGCTGAAAAGCAGTTAACAAGCAATTTTCAAAATAGAATAGAATAGAATAGAATAGAATAGAATAGAATAGAATAGAATAGAATAGAATAGAATAGAATGCGACCTTGGGAGTCTTCTAGTCCAGCCCCCTGCTCAAGCAGGAGAACCTATACCAGTGGTAGCAAACCTATGGCACGGGTGCCAGAGGCGGCACTCAGAGCTCTCTCTGTGGGCACACGCGCCGTCGCCCCAGTCCTAGGCCTTCAGTGGAGTTTTATAAAACCTTTTCGCTTTAGGCCTCCACCGCCATGTACAAAAAAAAGGTTCAATCAATCAGTCAATTTCAACTTCTCACGGGGAAAAAAAAGATCTTGCAAAATTGGAATTGATTGATTGAACTTTTTAGTCCCACCCAGTCTGCCGTTACCACTGCAGCCATGCCCACCCAATGGGCCACACTCACCCAATGGGCCACACCCACCCAATGGGCCACACCCACCCAGCACCCGACGATGCATAAGTGGGTTTTGGGTTGCAGTTTGGGCACTGGGTCTCTAAAAGGTTCGCCATCACTGACCTATACCATTCTCAGACAAGTGACTGTCCAATCTCTTCTTAAAAATCTCCAGTAATGGAGCACCCATGATTTCTGAAGACAAGCTGTTCCACTAGTTAATTGTCTTCACTGTTAGGAACTTTCTTCTTAATTCCAGGTTGCTTCTCTCTTTGTTCAGTTTCCAACCATTGTTTCTTGTTCTGCCCTCTGGTGCTTTGGAGAATAATTTGACCCCCCCTTCTTTGTGGCAGCCTCTCAAATACTGGAATACTGCTATCATCTCTCCCCTATTTCTTCTTTTCTTTAGACTAGGCAAACCCAAGTCCTGCAGCCATATGTTTTAGTATCCAGGCCTTTGATCATCTTAGTTGCTCTTCTCTGAACTTTTTCCAAGGTCTCAACATCTTTTTTGTAGTATGGTGAACAAAATTGGTTGCACTATTCCGGGTATGGTCTCACTAGGGTTTTATAAAGCAGTACTAATATTTCATGTGATCTTGATTCTATGCCTCTGTTTATGCAGCCCAGGATTATATTAGCTAATCTGTACTTATATCTTTGATTTTTCCTGCCTAAATGTTAAACTTTGCTTTTTTCCACATTAAAACTCATTTTGTTGGATAGGGCCCATTGTTCAAGTTTGTCAAGATCTTTTTGAATCCTGAGCTTGTCTTCTGGGGTGTTGGTATTCCTGCCAGCTTAGTGTCATCTGCAAATCTGATGAGTTCCCCTTCTATTCCCTTATCTAAGTAATTAATGAAGATATTGAAGAGGACTGGGCCTAAGACGGAGCCTTGTGGTACCCCACTGCTTACTTCTCTCCATGTTGATGTAGTACCATTGAGGACTACTTATTGAGTATGGTTTGTCAGCCAGCTATAAATCCATCTTGTGGTGATGTTGTCTATTCCACCTTTTTTTTTTTAGTATACCAAGCAGTAGATTGTGGCCTACTGTGTTGAATGCCTTACTGAAATCTAAGTATACTTATATTCATATTTAAATTTATCATATAATATTTTAGTTCTGCATTGTAAAGTGAGAATAAATTATGTTTACTGATAATTCCATTGTAATAGCCCTTATTGTGTGAGTTGGAAACGTTGCATATAAATACTTTTTTTTATCAGGGTATCAGGATCAGATGCTCCATTTTTCTAGTCATGTTTTTAATGCATCATATGGCCTTTTTTTCTTCCATTCAATCATGTCTGAATCTCAGGGGCTACCTGCAGTTTTCTTTTGGCAAGGTTTCTCAGAAATGGTTTTCCATTGCCTCTTTCCTATGGCTGAGAAAGTGTGACTGGCCCAAGGTCACCCAGCTAGCTTTGGGCTAAGGCAGGATAAAATTAATAGTCTCTGGCTTTCTAGCCTGATGCCTTATAACCACTACACCAAACTGGCTCTGAATAATACAATACACTCCTCTAAAAATGATTGAATATAAAAACTGAGGCAAAACTGGAAATGCATTAAATCCAATCTATATTTTAATTGTACCAATCTAAATTAGTAAAATTTTCAAAGTCACACTTGTGTCAGTTTGAATCCGATTGACTACATTCATTTTGGGTTTCCAAATATCAGCTACTACAAGATTCTGTAGATATAAGATATTACATTTTGACTGTCAAATTACTATTAAATACTTAACAGCTTGACAACTGGCAAGTAATATCAAATATGATTTGTCAGCCGTTTTTGAAACTGTCTTCCTCAGAACTTTGTGATTTCAGCTATTAGGTCATTGATTGGAATTGGTTTCTCCATAATATTTACTGCATAATGTGTTATCACAAGGAAATATTAATTATATTTATATACATATATAGGATGTATGATCATTTTGTGTTACTCATATGAGCTGGATAATGTTCCAAGTAAACTTAACACAACCATAAGTGCCCCAGGAAAGTCCTCTGACAATAATACAAAATTTGAAAATTATGATGACATACAACCTTATATGTCAGTGTCACTAAATGCTGCTTACTCCACAATTTGCAGTACTGTTTCTAACACTTTAAAGATACTGTTTAGGGAAAACAAGGATTTACAAAAACTACAGTGATTCAGAATGTGCAGGAGTATGAATGCAGCACTGGACTGTAGCACTTTAAAGCAGCTGCAGCATGATATTAAGAAAACATGAGGCTGCTTCAAGATGTTAAATTCTGGCAGTACATTTGTGTTACTTCACGCTTCAAAACATGCTTTACAGGTTGAATTCAAATGCACCGCAGAGCCATAGCATTTTCATTCTTATTAAAGTGTTTTCAAGTGATTTTTTTAAAATGTAGATTTTATGGTAAAAAAAGAACTATGGAAATGGAATAAAGACTGGAAATGGACAGATTTTTTTTCCTCTGCTGTGCCCACCTAGCAACAGAAGTGACGCTGTTTTGCACTCAGTTTCCTGAAAGAAGAATTAGGCCACCATGCTCTACTTTTTAAATCAGTGTCACAATAGACAGAATTGTATATTCTAATTAAAGAGTTTTTTAACTCTAGTTAAAAAAAGCTTTTCTCTGCATAAATTGCTGCTTCTGCCTTACTCACTGGCTACACTGGCTGACCACTGCTCCAGACCACATAGCTAAAAATCTATTTTCCTTCCTGTTTGTGACAAGTTTCCTTTCAGGGCAGAAGTGCAGTGCCTTTTCTTTCAGCATTATGAGACACACACACACACAACCACACACACACACACAACTGAAGCTGACAGTGCTCAAATGAAATCAGTGTCATATATCTTTTAGATCTGGATTTTACACAACACTGATGGGTCTTTTACTAGATTCTTTTTTGAAGCCATTTAAGATTCTGCTGTGTTAACTTCTAATAGGAACTGAAGGTAAAATGCCCATTTCTTTCAGGATCCCCAAGACTTGCATATAAATATCTGCATTGTTAAATTAATAATTCAATGGTAGTAATTAGCTTAACCCAGGGGTGTCAAACTCAATTTCATTGAGGGCCGCATCAGCATTGCGGTTGCCCTGGGGGGATGCGGCCTACTGGGTGGGCGTGGATGGAGTGGGCATGGCCAGCTCTACCTCGTTCGCATCAAGGGTGCCTGTGTGGGCCTGGGCAGGAGTGGGACAGATCTGAGGGTCTCTGGCAGAAGGGGGTGGGACCGGGGCAAGCACCAAGACATGGTCCATTTCTTCATTCCTCACAAAGGGTGACACCTCCCCAGCATACACCTAGGGGCGGGGCCAACGCAGCAGGGCCTGTCGCTCGCTGTTTCTAGACGGCCTTGTGGAGCTAAGACTGAATGCGTTTCAGCATAGAGGGCCACCACAAAATTGTACATTGGCTCCCGGCCAGCCTGGGCCAGGGCCAAGGCAGCGGGGGCCATTCCCTCACTGTTTCCAGGATGGCTTCACGGGCCACATGAAACCACTTCGCGGGCCGCATCCGGCCCCTGGGCCTTGTGTTTGACATGTCTGGCTTAACCCTTTTTAATGGTTAAAAGCTAGGCGGCTAATTACAGTTAGACCCACAGAGGTAATTTTTTTTTTGAAAAGATGGGTGGAAAGCAGAAAGGGCTGTAGTTGTGATAAATTATGAAGGGAGACCATATTGGATGCTCACCACAGAAGGCCAATTGGTAATGGGATTCTATAGAGCAAAGCAGAGCTACAATATGGGGGTTCCTGAGTGGAGAACGCTATTTTCTATTTCCATGAATGGGAGATGTAATGTATTGGCCACAACTGTTTTAAATCACTTGCTTAATGTCTGACCTACACTACTGTATTGTTTAACAGTTGCTGTTACTGAAAGCCAGACTGGCTGTCTCCAAGCTGATAATGAGGTTTGGGGCGGGAAACTGTTACTTTAAACCTATTGGTTGCTTCCTACAGGCTAACTGTATAAATAGCTGTGCAGCTCTTAGGGCTGCTTCTGTTCTGAGTTAATAAACTTGTTTGCTGTTTCAACCTGTTGCCTCGTTCAATGCCTAAAGAACCGAAGATATAACAGTAGAGGTTTCAGGCTATAAAATTATGAAAAATATGGAACTGTCCTAATAATTCATATCCCCGTGGAAGAATTCTGTATTCAGGGCCTTTTTAAAAAAAATATTACTGTAGGTACAACCCAAAACTAGGTGGGGGAGGGGAGGAAAATTGTTCCTCAAGGTGGGGCTCTCCCCACACTCCCCTCACTCTCTGGGTCCCTGAACCATGGGCTCAGCTTAGTCCAGTGATGGCAAACCTTTTAGAGACCAAGTGCCCAAAAACTGGCCCTGCCCCCACTCCACCCCCTGCCTCACCCCCACCCCGCCTGCCCGCAGGGCCACTCGCCACCTCCAAGGCCCGCTGCAAATCGCCTAGGCAGCCCAGCAGTGCCATGGCGGCC
>NW_015387913.1:158381-167366 GCF_001527695.2 Protobothrops mucrosquamatus | reverse complement strand
GTCCCCTCCCGGGCAGCCAGTACCAGCCAGGAGGGGCACGGATCCAGTAAGCATGTGGTTGCATTCAGCCTCCCCAGAATCCTGTCCACGTCCTCGGGAGCCACAGAGTCGAACTCATCCCATATAACAGTCTCAAGACTTGCTCCTGTCTCCTCCCCCGGGGCCACCCAGTCAGAGTCAAGACCTTCTCGAATCCGAGGCTGCTGGTGAGGAGGAGGTCATGGGGGGAGGCAAGGCTGGAGCAATGGCACATGTGCCCACAGAGAGGGCTCCGAGTGCTGCCTCTGGCACCCGTGCCATAGGTTCGCCACCACTGGCTTAGTCATTCATCTAACGCCTGTGTGCCATTTTTGTGCCTGCAGTTATTTGCATCATTAATATGATCTTCCATTTCTTTTGAGATTGCTGCAGCTTTTCTTGTCCTAAAAGAATTTTAGATTTGATTGCCACCTTGTTTCTAGATTATAAGCTTGCTTCATTCCTTCTTTTGGAGCTCTTGCATCATTAAAAAAAATGCCTCTAGTCTCTTATGTCAAGACTGTCAGGCTTCCTGCTTCCTGACACAGCATGATTAAAACAATCACTCTTGACAACATTTACTCCAATCATAGGATGTTCTGGCTGCTGTTCTATTCTTTTATGATCAAGGTCTATGCAAAGTGTTCTGCATGCATGGCTACTTTTGATCACTTAGGTGGCTACTTTCTGTGATTCAGTGCTAGCATGTGCATTGAAGTCTGGGCACTACAGAAACTGACATTGGAGGAAACATGGAGGCACTCAGTGATATAAATTTAAATCTAACCTTCCTTTTCTTATAGCATTCTATGTGGGATATATTGGGGTTCATTTCCTGCTGATTTCTGGTCCAGACATTGTCAAACTTGATTGCTACCATAATTCCTGTATCATCTCCAAGACCATGCAATTATAGTGTCTTTCCAAATTTTGCTGTCATAGGTTTTCACTATATCTTGCTTATTGCTCTCCTGCCTGAAAATAAATTCCTTAATAGTGGGATATTTTCGTGGTACAAAAATCAGCATAGAACAAAGATTTTAGTTAGAATTCTCATATTTGGAACTACTTGTAGAGACCTGCTCAGCTTCTCCTCTCATCCTATTTTTGCAGGTCTTCAATCTGTCATTTTATCTGCCGAAAATAGCTATAAGGCTCATTTTCTTCTATGTTTTGCAGCAACAGTATCTGGGCAGCCAATATATGGTCTGAAAAATTATCTCCCTGAGGAGAGAGCCTCCCATTACAATCAAAGAGCCTCCAGCAGTATGTTGGGGCTGCTCTGAACTTGGCAACAAACAACTACAAACTAGTTTTGGTGGAGACCAAATTAACACTCATTCTATTCCTTGGCAGACCTCCTTAATTGTTATTTCTGAGAAAGTGGATTTAGAATAAGGCTAAGATGTGATCTTGTCCAAAAACACTATAACAGAGCTCACTTTAAAGCACTGATTAAAAGTCCAGATTTCTACTAATTGAACATGTTATTTGATGCATGTAGATCAGTTTTCCTTTTCTTAAAATAAGCAATAAATCAGCTGTGCATGTTTTTATATTCTGCTTTGGTGCATTGTCTGGCTTGATTCTAATTCTTTGAGAATTGTATGCCTTGTTCTGCAAATATGCAGATTAATATACATTCTGCGAAAACATGCAAAGTGTTCGGGCTGCATCTAATAGATAGAACATAAATTCCACTGGACTGAATAGTGGTTGGTTTTTGGGTAAAATATACAGAATCATCCTAAAGTGCAAAATAAAATGTCTAGATCTTTGCTTCATAAGGAATGTATGCATGCTAAGGCCTTAATGATTGCTATGCATAAAGCCATGAAGGGCACCAATAATCTTTATGCTCATAAAACCTTTCAGTCCTTAAAAAATTACTATAAAGTCCTTCTGACAAGGAAAAAGCAAGTGAGCCAACTAGCTGTATACGCAGACTGATCCAGATGGCTCAAGGTCAAACCAATACAGTACTGTATTATGATGCCTTGTTTGCCCAAATGGAGTGGATAAAGCAATATCAGGATTAACTCAGTACCATGAGAGCTTGCCCATTATGGTACTGTTTCAAATAATAAGGATTCAGATGTATACCCAACTCTTTTTATCTAACAATTCTATCTGACTGGTCCCAGTTTTCAAAGTCAAAAATATTGATTTTGCCCAGCTAAGAAGTTAGCAGCACCCATAGGAAGGAACCTTTTTTTTTCAGAGATGCTAAAATTAAACCCTGAATTTTTGACCTGTTTTGGGCTACCCTATCTCTCCACAATGATAATGCAGATTCCCAAATAATGGAATAACTCTGTGTAGCTTCAATATATAAAAAAGGGAGGATAGAATACCCATACTTATTCTGCTCAATCAGTCTATATGTATAATTAGTAAATTATATATGAAACATTTATATTATAAACTAACTGACTGAGGGCATCAAGAAAGAATCTTAGCCATGGAACAAGCCAGCTTTAAACCAAGCTTTTCAATAGCAGATCTGTGCACCATTTATATAATTTGTTTTCAAATTATAACACCTACCAAGAGATTCTATGCTACCTTCATAGATCTGAAGGCACAGTTGAACCAATCCCTTGTGGAGATTATGGTGAAAATTGGCAACCTCTTCTATTGATTAATGTCTTCCACATCCCATAATGATGCTGCATGGAAATGCCACAATTCAAATGCATAAACAGCATAGAAATTGAGTATGCCTACAGTATTCCAATCTGCAAGGGAGTCAGGTAGTGGTGCATATTGCCCCCACATTATTTACTTTCTGTGTTAATGAGATTGTACAAGTTCTTACTGGCACGTAATCCCCATTTTTAGTTTGTAACCCCATCTCCATACTATTATACACTGATAATGTTGCCATCCTTTCTGTATCCCAAGCAAGGCTGTGTTGAATCCTCCATGTGCTTTATATCATATTGGCAGACTGAAATGCTAGAAATCAAGTATGCAAAAATCATGTTGGTTGTATTTATTAAGTAGTATACTGACTTCTGTTGTATTTGGACAAACAAAAACATCCAAATTAAGTTGGTAAAACATTTAAATAAATAGGTATCTATTTTCAATTGTCTTCCTCCTGGAAACTTCAGTCTTCAAACATTATGGTTCATGCACAAAAAGCTTTTAACATAATGAGATACATGTGCTATATGGAAATCAAATGTGTAGCTCTCCCGGTCTAGGAGAAGCACCGATCAGGCAGAAAGGGGCCGAGCTCTCCTGGCCTCAGAGAAGCACCGATCAGGCGGAAAGGGGCGCTGATCCTGGGGCTTCCCCTAAGCCTTGCCAGTGGGACGCGCGCCTCTTGGTGTCGTACGGTTTTCAACGTTTCACTCGAAGCAGGGATGGAAAAAGAGAGAAGAGCCCCGCTCGTCACGAACTGAGAGCAGACGGTTAGTGGCGTCGTGGCTCAAGGCATGTGACGAGGGAAAGAATATGATTAACACCGCATGCACGCGCACACACACACGCAGAGCGCTTGTTTTCCACCACATTTTATTCACGTCAATCTTTTTTTTTCTTTGTAATATTGGGAGTTGAAAATAGCGACTCTACACAAATGCACACACAAACACGCAGGCGGGCACGCCCCCTCTCCTCATTCAGTTCCTTTCCTTGGCTCGTCCACTGCGCGTTCCTGAGGCGGTGGCGGCAGCTTTGGCAGTGTCTCGGTTCCTAAGACCATCAGAAATATGTGTTTTCCGATGGTCTTAGGCGACCCCTGTGAAAGGGTCGTTCGACCCCCAAAGGGGTCGCGACCCACAGGTTGAGAACCGCTGAGCTAAGTGCATCAGGAATTGTTTACTGAATGATGAACACACTTTGTTGTCTTTGTCTCCTGCATTGTTTGATACTTTACAATTAGTGACCCACTTAAATAGGCATTCAAGATTATGGGGATTGTTTTCATTGAGAGAGAAGTTAGTCCACATACTTACATAATGGGAATGGTGAAACTAGATTGATTTGATAAGATATGGCATAATTTCTTCTAAGCTTATTTGGGGGATAAATATACTTACTGGTCCCTTATGTTATTAATGTTTAAGGACTCTTCCCTGGTTGTCTTCTGCTAACATATCTATCTGATATCTTTCTTTCCCTATTGTCTTAATGTTATACCTGTTTTCTTACTAAGACAGTGGACAGTTACCTTTTCCTGCATTTTATTAATGAAGCAATCTACCATTTCATCATAATGAAAATCAGAAAACAAATTTTCTTCCAGCCAAATGGGTACCTGTCAGGATGTGCTCCTTCCTTCTAAACTGTTTGCTTAAGTAACTGACCTTACAGTAGTGGCCAAAATGGTGGAAACCTTTTGGGAAAAGTGTACAATAGAAATGCCACCTTTGGTTAAGTTTCCACCAATTTTTCTTCTAATTTCTTTATAACTGTAGCCTTGTTCACTTAATAATACTATTTTACATTGCTTTCTGGGCAACCAGTCAACTCTTTGCACCATTACTTTAATTTTATTACATTTTACAAGCTCACTAAATGAAAGAACACAAAAAAACCCCAACCAACTTGATAGCGATCACATAACACACTGACAAATGTCCTCCTCTCAGCTTCAATACATGACATCAATAACTGAATCCTACTGTGATTTGATTGGCTCATTGCCAAAACAAGATGGCACCTGCTTGGCTCTCTAAACACTCATGCTCATTGGCTACAATCAGATGAAGGAAAGCTACCTGATATCAACCTAAGCAAGTTGTGCTTCCTTTTTCTGGTTATTTGGCCATAACTTTTCATAGAATACAGTACAGATAATTGAACAAACTTTGTTGCATTACATTCTTGATTAAATTATCTTTCCATTGATAGATATATATATATAATTTTATGGTACTACTCCCCGAAAAAAGTGGTGTTATTAGCCATCAAACCTCAAAAATACACTTTTTCCAAAAAGTTTCCACAATTTTGGCCACTACTGTATTTGTCTGTCAGTCAAAATACAAACCATTCCCTAGCTTGTCAAAAGTACCGTATTTTCTGGCGTATAAGACGACTGGGCGTATAAGATGACCCCCAACTTTTCCAGTTAAAATATAGAGTTTGGGCTATATCAGGGGTAGGCAACCTAAAACACTCAAAGAGCCACTTGGACACGTTTCCCACCGAAAACAAAACACTGGGAGCCGCAAAACCCTTTTGATATCTAAAATGAAGATAAGACTGCATATATCCTTTTTACCTTTATGATATATGTGTGTGTGTGTGTATGTGTGTGTATGTTTGTGTGTATATATATAAAATAAAGGTAAAAAAGGATATATGCAGTGTTATCTTCATTTTAGATGTCAAAAGGGTCTCTCTGTCTCTCTTTCCTCTCTCTCTCTTTCCTTTCTTTCCTCTCTCTTTCTTTCTCTTTCCTCTTTCTCTCTTTCCTCTAACTTTCTCTCTCTCTCTTTCCTCTCTCTTTCTCTGTCTCTCTCTTTCCTCTTTCTCTTTCCTCTCTTTCTCTTTCCTCTCTTTCTCTTCTCTTTCCTTTCTCTCTTTCCTCTCTCTTTTCTCATTCTTTTTTCTCTTTCCTCNTCTCTCTGTCTCTCTTTCCTCTCTCTCTCTTTCCTTTCTTTCCTCTCTCTTTCTTTCTCTTTCCTCTTTCTCTCTTTCCTCTATCTTTCTCTCTCTCTCTTTCCTCTCTCTTTCTCTGTCTCTCTCTTTCCTCTTTCTCTTTCCTCTCTTTCTCTTTCCTCTCTTTCTCTTCTCTTTCCTTTCTCTCTTTCCTCTCTCTTTTCTCAATCTTTTTTCTCTTTCCTCATTTTCTCTCTTTCCTCTCCCCCTCTCTTTCTTTCTCTCTTTCCTCTTTCTCTCTCTCTTTCCTCTCCTTCTCTCCCTTTCCTCTCTTTTTCTCTTTCCTCTCTCCCTCTCTCTTTCCTCTTTATCTCTTTCTCTTTCCTCTTTCCTCTTTCCTCTCTCTTCTTTCTCTCTTTCTCTCTCTTTCCTCTCTTTCTCTTTCCTCTTTCTCTCTTTCCTCTCTCTTGTCTTTCTCTTTCTCTCTTTCCTCTAACTTTCTCTCTTTCCTCTCTCTTTCTCTGTCTCTTTCTCTTTCTCTTCGTTTCTCTTTCCTCTAACTTTCTCTCTCTTTCCTCTTTCTCTTTCTCTTTCCTCTCTTTCTCTTTCCTCTTTCTCTTTCCCTCTTTCCTCTCTTTCTCTCTTTCTCTTCTCTTTCTTTCCTCTTTCTCTTTCCTCTCTCTCTTTCCTCTTTCTCTCTTTCTCTTTCCTCTTTCTCTCTCTCTCTTCTCTTTCTCTTTCCTCTTTCTCTTCTCTTTCTTTCCTCTTTCTCTTTCCTCTCTCTCTTTCTCTTTCCTCTTTCTCTCTCTTCTCTTTCTCTTTCCTCTTTCTCTTCTCTTTCTTTCCTCTTTCTCTCTTTCTCTCTCTCCCTCTCGCTCCAGGTTAGGAGAGAGAGAGAGAATGAAAGGCAGACGGCGCCGAACGGGCGGGGAGGGGGAGCAGGACGGGAGGCAGCGGCTCTAGTGGCGGCGGCGGCATGGCAGCGGCCACTGCAGCATCGTCGGGAGTCCACGCTGCACCCAGCCTGGCCGCCACGTCCTCAGCTGAATGGGCGGTGAGGGGGAGCAGGACGGGAGGCAGCGGCTCCTGACCGCCGCCCCATCTCGTTCTCAGCTGAATGGGCGGTGAGGGGGAGCAGGACGGGAGGCAGCGGCTCCCGACCGCCACCCCATCTCGTCCTCAGCTGAACGTGCAGGGAGGGGGAGCAGGACGAGAGGCAGCGGCTCTAGTGGTGGCGGCGGCGGCACGGCAGCGGCCACTGCAGCATCGTCGGGAGTCCACGCCGCCCCCAGCCTGGCCGCCGCGTCCTCATCCGAATGGGTGGTGAGGGGGAGCAGGACGGGAGGGAGTGGCTCCCGGCCTCCGCCCCATCGTGTCCTCAGCTGAACGGGGCGGGGAGGGGGAGCAGGACGGGAGGCAACAGCTCCCGGCTGCCACCCCCATCGTGTCCAGGGAGGGGGGGCAGGACGGGAGGCAGCGGCTCCCAGCCGCTGTCCCCATTGCGTCCTCAGCTTATATAAAGGAATAAAATAGAATACCCGTATTTTCCAGCGTATAAGACGACTGGGCGTATAAGACAACCCCCAGCTTTTGAGAAGATTTTCAGGGTTTAGAAAGTCATCTTATACGCTGGAAAATACGGTATTCCTCCTGTTGTCTTATGCCTGACATGGAACTTAATACACCCACAGGGATGAAGAACCAAATATAGATGATATTTTGTGTTCCGCCCTGCCTATTAATCTATTAAAGGCAAACATTTTATAGACAGGATTGTTCTTTGTACTTTGGGGGTGAATCACAGCTATTGTATGTTCCCATAAAAAAAAACACCCTAGTTTGAACAAGAGGACCCAAGAACTCTAGCTGAAGATATAGATTACTGACTAAGATAAAGGATGATTTTTCCATGACAGTGCCCTCTGGGACTAAGTTGTGGTTTCTGTGGTGAGCCTCTTCTAAACAGTGATTTAAATGCTGAGGATAGTTCTCAGCAGCACTATCTTGTTTGCTGAAACCCAACAGCCAATTAATGCCTAGGCATTGTGGCTTCCTCTCGCCTCTACTGCCAAATGCAAGTGCAGCTTTCTCTGCTGAAACCTTCTCTCTTCTTAAAACACCAGTTACAAAATAAATAGTCAAAGAATGTCTTCGTTTACCAAAACAAAAACAAAAAACACAAACCCACAAAAAATCTCCCTAATGATTTTCGTGTTGGTGGTAGGGTATAAACATCTGCCAATCTTTGAAGATGAGATGGGGAAAGGGTAGAACCATGAGAGAAATGAATCAACAAAAAGCAACACTTTCCTTGGATCTGGAGTGGTGGAATATTATTGTACGAGTAATAGTAAAGATACTGATATGGCAACTATAATGCTTGGAACATTCCCAAATAATAAAGACATAAGACATTGCAATTATTATTCAATCGGGCATTCAAGTATACTATTAATGGATTCTATTCTTCAATGGCAATTTTTAAAAGAATATTAAAGACCTTTGTATGTCAATCTCCTATCAGGTCCTAATGATCTCTGTAGCAGCTTCCCGCAGCATGATGGGATCACCTCTCATGATCTTTAGTTAACCTAACAAAAGTATTGCTTAGTATAAATAAGAATAATTTTCTTACGATCACCAAGGCTAAATTTGTTTTTTAGTACATATTAATAAATCTGAGTTTGGATATACACTGAATTGTACATAACCTATTATAAAATGTGTAGAATAAGTTAAGCAGGAAACTAAACTATTTAAGAGGCAAAGCACATTAGGTAACTAAGCATCTTTGCAGTTTTGTCCCTCTTTTAGTAATGATGACTTCATTCGTTCTTTTCTGGTGTTTCTTCTTTCATGAATTCCATGCAACCACATTCTACAAGTCTGTTTTCATAATGCCTATTAAAGATTTGCATTCTGATTCCAAATTTGTCTCTAGCACACCTTTTAGTTCTCTATGTTTTTGCACTCTTGAAATGTCTCTTAATCTTAAAGCGAAGTTGAAGAAACGCTGTGGTAGATATTGCTATAATTGTTTCATCTGATGTGGAGAGGTCATTTTTAAAATTTCATTGGCAATTCCCCTCCTCCCGTTTAATTTAGGAATGCTCAAAAATGCCTATAATTTGTGGTGTTTTTTAAATTATTTCCCAAAAACCTAAGAGATTAATGGGATTTTGTCCAAATGTTTTCATTGAAAAATGTCAAGCAGAGGGACTTCCGGTGGCAGGCTCCTTCGCTGGACGCAGCTGTTTGCTGCTCCCGCCTGTTTCCGCGTAAAAGCCGGTTTGACAGCCTGCATCAGCTGTCAAACGGCTTGATACCTTTCCCCTGGGCATAGGGGGAAAGGTGAGCTGCCCGAGGTAGGAGTTGAGTTCCCGAGTCGTCCCTTGTGGACGATGTAGGTGA
>NW_015387913.1:136120-154622 GCF_001527695.2 Protobothrops mucrosquamatus | reverse complement strand
CCACCTATTTATGTAGAATTATACTTTGTGGAGTTAGGGGTATTAATATAAGGTTACTTTTAGATGAATAATATCCTGGGATTTGGTTTGGGAAGTCCGGGTGGGGGGTGGGGAGGGGTTTTCATTAATTGTGATGTACTTGTGATTGCTTTCTTTTTTATGTTGAAAATAATAAAATTTTTATGGAAAAAAAAAAAAAGAAAAATGTCAAGCAGGATTATCTTATATCTCTTCTTTATTGCTTAATTTATGTTCAGAACTTTTAACATGTCCATTTAACCACAGCAGTAAGAATAATCATTTAATATATAGTATACATATAAGAAGTCTATAGGTGTTCTATTTGCAGGTATTATGGTGGCATGTACTGAAAAATCTAAACCAGATTAATAAAATTGTTATTTTGGCATCTTTTTAGGGAAATGTGAATTGATCCAGACTTACTAATATGTTTAATGATCACTAAACCTTTTTTCTTTTCTCTCCAGACAACTTCAATGTTTATTAAATTGAATTTAAGTATTTAAATTTAAATATAATATTATTTAAATTAGCTATAGGTTTGTATAGTTCAGCTTCTCTTAAACTGTATTTTTCAGGTGAAAAGCTTAAAAAATATTTCCACATAGGGCTGGCTCAACTTATCTACCCAGGTTAGAGAAACAAAATAATACCCAGATAAAAATTAAATGGACAGAGAAAAATGCAAAGGAAGTTACTGAATGGATGTTAGCCCCAGAAATCATAGAATTATATACATCTCTATTAAGGAATAAGTTTGAAGGATCATACTTAGAGGGTTTGAAACTTTAATTTTAAATTTGAAATTGGTTCTCATTAACAGAATACTAGCTCACCCCAAAAAGCCAGTTTTAAAGAATAAAAGATGGTTTGACAGTGATTGCGTGCAACTAAATATATATATATATATAACAAGGAATACAGAAAAAGTAAATATGCCCCTTCTGAGGATCACACTCACTGCTTAAAGCAGTTGAAGGCACAATATAAGACTCTTCTAAAAGAAAAGAAAAGTGCGGCTCTGAAGGAGTCTTGGCATAGACTAATTGCATCAGTGAGGACAAAAAATACATCCCTTTTTTGTCACATCACCAGAGGATTGGGGAAATCCCCCCTACCTCCAACTAATCAGGTACCGATTCATGCCTGGTAAGAATATTTTAGGGAGCTATATGCAGACCCTGACCATGTAATTAATGAGAGCCAAATTAATTTGGACCAAACCCCTTATTGGCCCCCTGTTACACCAGGCGAGATATCCTGATTGATTGGAGCCCTCAAGGCTAATAAGGCACCTGGTGCTGACAATGTCCTGCCAGAAATAATAAAAAATAATCCCAGTGGGTGGGCTCCACTTTTAGCATCTCTGTTTACATTTATAGATAGAATGGGCCATATGCCAAGAGATTGGGGATTAGCAATTATCATACCAATCTATAAAAAAGGTAGTAGAAATGACCCTGGAAATTATAAACCCATTAGTCTTCTGAGTGTTATTAGTAAAATGTATGCCAGACACTTAAACTATAAACTTCATGATTGGCTAATTTCGGGGGGGGGGGGATAATTAAAGATGAACAAGACGGTTTTAGAGAAGGAAGATCAACAGTGGATCATATCTTGGTACTTCACCATCTACTACAAAAATACACATATAAAAAAAAATCCTCTCTGTTTGTGGCCTTCCTTGATTTTAAGCAGGCCTTCGACTCAATATCTAGGAACACCCTATGGGAGAAATTAGAAGGCACTACTGTAGATAAATGCCTCCTTTTCCTCATACAAAAATTGTATGCCAATTCCACCTTGAAAATGAGGTGTAATCCTCAAGGGACATTAACCGGCTCAGTAAGGGTACAAAAAGGGGTACGGCAGGGTTGCATCTTGTCTCCCTCCCTTTTTAACTTCTATATCAACTCCCTGGTCGATCTCTTACAGAACCCTGATCTGCATCCACCCAATCTAGTACATCGCAAAATCCCGATTCTTCTGTATGCCGACAATGCGGTCATTATTTCGCAAACTCCTGTAGGACTGAAGAGAGCAATTAGGGCAACACTTGGCTACTGCAGACAGAACAAGTTGGTCCTTAACTTTAATAAATCAAAAATTTTAGTTTTTGCTAAAAGACCCAGCCAATACTCCTGGAAAATAGAAGGACATCGTTTGGAACAGGTTAGAACATTTAGATATCTTGGGGTGGTTTTCCACTCGCAAGGGACATGGAAGGTGTTAAGTCCGGAGAATAATGGCGCTTGAGACGAAGCATTTCTAACAAGTCTTTATTCTCTTCTTCCAATCTACGAACAACCCGAGCAGAGGCACGCAGGCCTCTATTTATACCTTCTGATCCCCGGGCAAATCCAACCAATCACAAGGCGGTCTTTTGCAGGCTCAGGACACAACAGAAGGCACACCTGGATCATACATTGCAAGCAGCCAATAGGTCCGTAAATGCAATCAAACATTACTTTTACACAGGCGGAGGTCAATTAGTACCTGCTGCCTTAAAACTTTTCGAGGCCAAAACATTGGCGCAAATTCTATATGGGGCACAAACAGGAATCCTTGCAAAGAAAAACTTGCTTGAAACCATACAAACCAAATTCCTGCGAGCCATCTTAGCTGCACCCAAAGGAACCCCAAATGCCCAATTAAGAATTGAGACAGGCATACCCCAAATCCAGGTAAGAACCTGGAAGATGATGATCATTCACTGGCTTAAAATGCATTTCTTTTCAGAGGGACTGTCCCCGTTAGTGCTGATTGACAACTTCCCTTCCCCCTGGAAGCAGGCAATAGACCATAAATTGGGCTCTTATGGGCTCTCTTTGGTATTCTTAATGTCCCTAGGCTTTGACCAAGCAAAGCAAGTAGTATACAACAGAATAAAGGACATCGAATTCCAAGAAGAACTAAATAGGTTGCCTTGCCACAGTAAGGATAGAATCAAACAGGGTGTGTGGGAATCGACAAGATATCTGAATGATCTGACCTTCCCAAAACAAATAATAGCTTTCTTCAGAGCCAGATTTAACATTCTTCCCTCAGCACTCCTCCAGGGCAGGTATAAGAGAACACCAATAGCAGAATGGGTATGTATATGTGGTAAAGGAGAAGTCGAAGACATCTCACATGTTTTATTGTACTGTGAGTTATACCGAGTTTATAGGACAGCATATATTCTCCCCTTATTAGAGAGATTACCAGGGAGGGCAGACAATTTTTATGTAGGCTTTCTCCTCCAGGACTCAAACCCTTCTATCACGCATGCAGTGGCAAAATTCTGTGTTGCGGCAATGTCCACAAAAAAAAAATGGTTACAGATTTATAGCCATCAACTTGTGCCAATTTTTTGGAGATATCTCTAATAATGTTTGGAACATTATATTTACTCACACACTAATCGGCTATCCACTCACGTAAACTAGGGAGTGACTCTAACATTTTGAGAACATGTATTTTCTTAATAGGAATGTTATTATTTACTATTAATGTTAGTACTATGTTTATTTTATTTTATTTTTATTTTTTTAATATATTGTAAAAAGTGATGTCTATTGCTGGTCTATGACCGTAATAACGTTATTATTATTATTATTATTTCCACATATGGTATAATCCTGTATGTATAGTCTATATAGTCCTAAAGCATATTTTCAGTCATTTCATGCACTGCTTTGAAAATTAATCTTGGAAAATTCTTCCCATTGTTTTTTACTCTGTAAGTTTCAGTTAAAACAAGAGATTTCCTGATTTCAGTTTATACCCCAAGTGTATCTTTTTTGTGGGTTAATGGATGACCCATTTTGTGGATTTTTTCTTTCACAGAAATTGTATATTTAATATAAATTAGAGAATGTCAGGTTGCAACTACCATGGAAAGTATGAAAATCTCTTCTCTTATTTTATTCAGATGAATAATTTTTTTTATATTTATAGAATTCACAACATAAGTATTTTTCTCAGTATTTCATTTACAACATATTTTTGAGGCTTAGATGTGGATTACCAACCTTAGGTACTTCAGATCTATTCTAATATCAGATGACTTAACATGCTTTTCATGTACAAAATAACAAGTTTATAATTAGCTTTTTATATTTGTTAGAATATGCAAATTAAATGCTCAAGAACACAGAGTCACTGGGTAAATGCCAATTAATCAACTATTGGACACCTATATATTACATAGTTATAGATTTAAAATGATAATTGAACAAAGTTATTATTTCATTATTTCATGTCTGTTGGGCATTATGAATCTTTTCAGAAAGAAACTAACGGTTCAACTAATTGTGGGAGATGTAATGTTAAAAATGCAACATCAGTTAATATTGTATGATCTTGCATTATACTGGTTCCTTTTATATAAAGTTATTTCAATTTGTTTGGAAGACTTGGGTTTGGAGATTGTTTAGAGATATAAAACAACAGTCTAAAGATTTATTAAAGGACAATGGGAATGGATATTGCATGCTTTTGTGGTTACAAAAATTAATGCTACAAATAGGAATAAGACACATTCTTCATCAAGTTATAAAGTGGACTGATCCTATAAAAATAGGATTTTACTGTCAGGTCTTCTGACTATAGAATTAGTTAGAAATATGGATTTCTTGCATTATATGTTTAAATTTCCATTTTCTTTTTTCATATACAGTTTTAAAAATATTTCCCAGTGATAAGAGGAATATAAGGGAAAAGTTTATAAGAAATTGTTCTAAAAGATTTCCATTCTGTCTGTTGTGGTAAGATTTCTTTTTGTACAGTGATTTTCAATTATCCTATGTGTAGATGGGTTTTTTCTTTTCCTTCTTTTAAATCTGTCTGGGGAATGGATAAAAGCTCCCAAGAGAAACGTCTATAGTATTACCTCTTGATAGCAATAAACCAATCATCAGATTAATTGCATAGTGAAAAGTCGTAGTATGAAAATCAAATCTTCCTCAGGTATTTAACTTCTTTCCTAGATGTAAATCAAACAACTTAGAAACTTGTCAGATGTTTGTCAGATAAAACCACTTTATTGCAAGTTATAAGGCTTTCCATAATCATGTGTTTTGTCTCTCTCTTTAAACAATTTACTTTTTACTTTTTCTTTTTACAAATAAGGGGATTAAGATGACTACTGATCGATATTGTTCTTATTCCTGGCCTACACATTAATTTTCATGCAGATTCTATTTCAAGCATTCCAGACCCTCCTGAAATCAGTGTCCCCTTTGAATGGACTGGATCAAATTAATGCTAAGGTTTTACATATAGAAAACTGAGGCAAATTGAATAATTTGCTTAAACACATTTTCCAACTTGGATTATTAAGAAGTAGTAATCATTTTGTTTGGCTTAGTGGGTGCAGCAGATGAGAGTGAGTTCCATGTCATGGTTAAGGTGCTGGACTAGGAACCAGGAGCTTGGGTTTCTAGTCCAGACATGTCAAACACAAGGCCCGGGGGCCAGATTTGCAACGTGGTTTCATGTGGCCCGTGAAGCCATCTTGGAAACAGTGAGGGAATGGCCCCTGCTGCCTTGGCCCAGGCCCAGGCCGCCCGGGAGCCAATATACAATTTTGTGATGGCCATCTATGCTGAAACGCATTCAGTCTTAGCTCCACAAGGCCGTCTGGGAACAGCAAGGGACCGGCCCCTGCCACATTGGCCCCACCATTGGCGCGCACTGGGGAGGTGTCACCTTTTGTGAGGAATGAAGAAATGCACCATCGCCTGGAAGTGGCCAGCAAATGGCCCTCGCCTACTTCACATATCCGTCTTGATGGGCTCTGGGGGAGGGGTTTCAGCAGGCGGTAGGGCGCCATCCTCACAGTGCCGAGAGGCTGAGCCAGGTGGCGCGAATCGAAAAAGAAGTGCACTGCCACTCAGCCCCCAGCCTACCCGATTTCAGCAGGCAGCAAGGTGCAAAGCTGGCGAGCTTTGCACTGCTGGCTCAGCCTCTTGGCACTGTGAGGACAGCGTCCCACTGCCTGCTGAAACCGGGCAGGCTGGGGGCTGGACGGCATTGCGCAGGTAACATTGACTCTCACGTTGCTCATGGCATCCCCTCCCTCAAAGCCCACCAAGTCAGATATGTGAAATAGGCGAGGGCCATGTGCTGGCCACTTCCAGGCAATGGTGCATTTCTTCATTCCTCACAAAGGGTGACACCTCCCCAGCTGTGTTTCTTGCCTGTTTTTCTCCCTCATCTCAAATATTTTCCCACCACTCTGTTCTTAGGAAGGAAGGAAGGAAGGAAGGAAGGAAGGAAGGAAGGAAGGAAGGAAGGAAGGAAGGAAGGAGAGGGAGGGTCTGAGGGAAGTCGTGCCTTAGTCCTGCCCTGCTGCCCTTTCACCATCCCCTTGCCCCCTCCTCCTGGCCTATCCTGGGGGTCTCCCATCCTATTGCTAAGGAAGCTTTGGCTACAAAGCCAGGTCTCCTCCCATGGAGAGGGAGTGGGCCTCCCTCTGACTTTGCCCTCATACCCATTATGAGCAACCTGGCTAAGGAGAGCAAGCACAGCAGCAGCAGCCTTGAGGAGGAGGTAAGTGCAGCTGGGCACCCCCTTGGGGTAGTGGGGCTGGGATTGGTGCTGTGGGTGCTTGAGGGCCAGGCTGGCCGTTTTTGACCTCTGCTGACCAGGGCTCGGGAAGCCTGCCCCCCCTCGCATGGCCTGAGAAGAACAGTGAGGCTCTTCCAGTGGACCATGCCTTGGCGCTTGCCCAGGTCCCACCCTCTTCTGCCAGAGACCCTCAGATCTGTCCCACTCCTGCCCAGGCCGCCACAGGCACCCTTGACGCGAACGCTGAAGAGCTGGCCATGCCCACCCAGTAGGCCACACCCACTTCAGCCACACCCACCCAGTAGGCTGCGCCCCCATGGCCACACGTACCTGGCCCCCCAAGGACAACCGCAATGCTGATGTGGCCCTCAATGAAATTGAGTTTGACACCCTTGTTCTAGTCATTCTATGGGATGGAACCTGACTGGGTGACTTTGGGACAAGCGGTCTCTCATAACACAATCCATTCCACAGGGTTGTTGTGGGGAAAATTTGCTCGTTTCAGTTGTACAAGATAAAGACAAGGTAAAAGGAGAAGGAGAGGATTGGGAAATTGTATGTGATTTTTATCTAGACAGGTTGTATTTTTATTTTATTTTCCCTGGCTTGTGTAGGTATTTGGTTTTGGGTTTTTCAGCTGGGTTAAGTCCACTTTAAATTTGGGTAGGTATTTTCCAGTGTTTTCTGAATTAAGCATAGTATTCTCAAATGTTTGGGAAGAATGTTTCTGTGGATTTTAGACTGTTGAAGTAGTTCAGGATTTCATGGAATCTGATAATCATGTTTTTTCCCCTAAATTGTTACCAGCTCAACATATGTGGCAGGACACAATTTGGATCTGTAGTTTTTTTTATCCCAGGAAGGAAGATTGTAGTCTGAAGCTAGGAGGATTTTATATCTGCTCCCTTATCATGAGCAGACTACTTTCTCTTGAGATTTTGATTTATGGCAATTATTCATTAGGATGATATATCTATAGAAGCTAGTGAATCCCAAGAGATTTTAGATAGCTCTGGGAATTTTCTGGCTAGTATGGTAGAAACCTCTCTCATAGCCTTGATAATTTGATCTTTTAGAGCAGGGGTGTCAAACTCAATTTCATTGAGGGCCGCATCAACATTGTGGTTGCCCTCGGGGGGCCAGGCAGGTATGGCCGGGATGGATATGGCCTACTGGATGGGCGTGGCCATCTTGACATCACTTGCTTCAGGGGTGCCTGGGCAGGACTGGGGCAGATCTGAGGGTCTCCGGCGGAGGAGGGTGGGACTGGGGCGAGCACTGGGACATGGTCCCTCCCACCCTTCCCTCCTTCCTTCCTTCCTTCCTTCCTTCCTTCCTTCCTTTCTTCCCTCCCACCCTCTGTTCCTTCCTCCCTGTTTTTTCTTTCCTCCCTCCCTCCCTTATTTCCTTCCTCTGTTCCTTCCTTCTTCCCTCCCACCCACCTTCCCTTCCTTTCTTCCTGTTCCTTCCTTCCTCCCTCCCTTTTCCCTCCCTCCCA
The DNA here is from genome assembly GCF_001527695.2 of Protobothrops mucrosquamatus. Taxonomy (NCBI): domain Eukaryota; kingdom Metazoa; phylum Chordata; class Lepidosauria; order Squamata; family Viperidae; genus Protobothrops; species Protobothrops mucrosquamatus. Next base: position 146,548 of record NW_015387913.1, on the reverse strand, counting down.
CCCTCCCTTCCTCCCTCCCACCCTCCCTTCCTCCCTTCCACTGTTCTTTCTTTCCTTCCTCCCTCCCACCCCCCCGTTCCTTCCTCCCTCTGTTCCTTCCTTCTTCCCTTCCTTCCTTCCTCCCTCCCTCCCTCCGTTCCTTCCACCCTGTTCCTTCCTTCCTCTGTTCCTTCCTTCCTCTCCCTTTTTTCCCTCTGTTCCTCCCACCCTCTGTTGCTCCATTCCTTCCTCCCTCCCTCCATTCCTTCCTTCCTTCCTCCCTCCCTCCCTTCTTTCCCTCTTTCAACTCCTCATATCTTTCCTTCCCCCACGCACAGGAAGGGGTGATGGGAGGGGGAGAGATTGCCAGCACTAACATGCTGCCGGCCATTTCTATACCATGTGGGCCTGCGGGGGTGGTCCCGTTGAAAGGGATGCCTTGTGGCTGCGAGGCTGGAAGTGCTGGTGGGGGGGCCACGCTGATCTACAACCTGGTTGCATCCATAAAAGCCAGAATGCACTCAGCCTAAGATCCACTGGAACCAGCAAGCAGCTGCCCCACCACCTCTGTCCTGCCCCCCGGGTGTGCACACAGGAGACGGCCAGCGCTGGCGTCCTGGATGAAGTCAGCCTGCAGGGCAAGACAGCCAGCAGGGATGCTGGACTCCACTTGCATGCACACCAGGGGTGAGGGTGGGGCTGCCCCGTGGATTTAAGGCTGAGCATGTTCTGGCTTTGATGGACACAACCAGGTTGTAGATCAGCGCAGCCCTCCCTCCCACCAGCACTGCCAGCCTCGCAGCCACAAGGCTTTCCTTTCACTGGGACAGACAACCCCCCATGCAGGATAGCAAGACCGGCAGCAACATGGCAGTGCTGGCAATCTCTCCCCCTCCCATAACCCCTTCCTGAGCATGGAGGAAAGAAAAGGAAGGAAGGAAGTGTAGCGGAGAGGACAGTTGGGGGGGATTGGCACTGGCTGGGATCGGTGCTGGCTGGGAAGCTTTGCCAGAGCTCTGCAGATTCGGCACAGAAGTCGGGAGCTCAGGCAGCCTCCGCAGTGGCTGGCGGTGGGGCAGGGCTCTTGGGGAGGGATTTTTAAAGGGGAAGAGGAGATTGACTGGGGGAAAAAGATTTTATTTTCTCTTTTCTGGAGAGACAAGCCAAGAGGAGGGAGAGCGAGGTAGGAAGTTGGCAAAAAGGCTTTTTATTCTCTCTCACCTCTTTCCTTCCTCCATGCTCAGGGAGGGGTGATGGGAGGGAGAGAGATTGCCAGCGCTGCCATGCTGTCGCCGGTCTTGCTATCCCACATGTGGCAGTGTGTCCCGGTGAAAGGAAAGCCTCATGGCTGCGAGGCTGGCAGTGCTGGTGGGGGTGGCGCAACCTGGTTGCATCCATCAAAGCCAGAACGCGCTCAGACTAAGATCCACTGGAACCAGCAAGGAGCTGCTTCGCCACCTCTGCCCCGCTGCCCGGGTATGCGCACAGGAGATGACCAGCGCTGGCATTCTGGGTGAAGTCAGTCGGCAGGACAAGACAGCAGGGATGCCGGACTCCACTTGCGCATGCACCCAGACAGCAGGGCGGGGCTTCCCTGTGGATTTAAGGCTGAGTGCATTCTGACTTTGATGGACGCAATCAGCTTGTAGATCAGGGCCCGGTTGCCCTGGGCCGGGCCGAGGTGCGGCGGGCCGGTCCTCCGCTCTTTCCAGAGCAGGTCCCTGGGCCAGACAGAACCATATGTCGAGCCGGATCTGGCCCACGGGCCTTGTGTTTGACATGTCTGTTTTAGAGGGAGATAGGTGGTCAAGAAATGCAAAATATAAATAAATATAAAAATAAATCATCCTGTAGAATGGGAAGATGACCCAAAAGTTAATACAATACTACTGGAAACCCTTTTCCACTATGCATACTTTTGGTTGTTTTCTAAAGCCAGTTAAGAAAATGAAGCAAGTTAGAAGATGATTAAAAGACAACTGAACAAAAACCTTTCTTGAATCTGATCAAATGTGAATAAGAGCTCATAATCAAACTTATTCTGTGGCAATAATAGAGTCAACCTTGTGTCCCCTCAGTGTCTCAAATAGAGTTTTTTCATGTGGTCGGGGACCTTTGGAGATCTAGCTTAGCATGAAATCATACTCAGCTTTTGATAACTTGCTGTGATATGTTCAAGAGTAGATAATTATATTTGTCAATACATAGTCCCTTTAGTTTTGATATTCAGTCAAAGGTCCTTGTTTGAGTCCAACTAACCATCTGTTCACTTGACCCTTGCTCTTCATGGCTTATTATGTCAAGGAAGACAGGGATGTCCAATAGGGTCAGGTTATATATTCCTGCATCATTAAACAAGGCATAGTGAAATCAGTTCAAGGGGAAAAATGATCTGTGGCCAGTATTCCATTCCTGGACAACTGGTCAAATAAAATGAATTTTCTAGATCTTTTTCAAATAAGCCGTAGGCCTGCTTTTGATACCGAAACTGTCAATACCTAGCCTAAATACTACATGAAATGGCATTAGTTCAACTACACATTGTTTACCTTATAGGGTTCTTTAAGATTCCATTTTATCCTTTATATGTTTTAAATCTACATGAAGCTGCTGAATTCAGAGATTTAGAGTAATATAGTACACATCAGTGTATGCTAATGACATATGACTCTATCTCTTTACATCAAATCCAATGAGGCAGTCAAAGTTCTGAATCTGTGCTGTCTGGCCATTATAATTGCTTGGATAAGGGCCAAAAGTTAAATTTAATCTGAGCAAGTCTTTCGTTGGATAGTTAATCTGTTCAGGTGATGAGTAGTAGTATAACTGTTCTGAATGGTATTAGTCTCCCAAAGAATCAAATTTGCAGTTTTGTGTTGTTCTAGATCTATCTTAATCATTAAAAGCACATGTGTCCTCTGTGACATAAATACCTTTCATTTGTTTAGGCATATGCTAAATCCTAACATTTGAGACATGATGTGGTAGAATGTAGTCTGAGTCCCAGGAGGGAGAGGCTACTTCCCAGAAGGCAAAGAGGTAGCAGAACCTGGAATGTGTGGTTGGCAGGAAGAGGACTGAAATGACACCTCCCTAGCAGTTCACAGAATACATCTATAGTCATGCAGATAGTTTCTTTAGTCTGGCAAGATTCCATCTATAAGTGAACTAAAGAAACTACTCAGAAGGAACTCCAGTGATAGGATTCAAATATGTGGACAACCAGTTATTTGTGTGGATGCTGCTTCCAGAAGTCCATTCTGGGCCTGGGCAACAAAAAATTAGCTACCGGTTCTGCCGAACTGGTGCGAACCGGCTGAATCCCACCACTGAGTAACTCCATATGTCATTCTTGGTCCAGACACATGGTAACATACAATCAGGATCAGGGCCATAAAGATGTTAGCTAGCAAAGATTCTAATTGTGTAGAGATGGTCTGTCTGTGGCAACAAATGGCTGGTAGGAGTGACCTTGAAAGCAGTCCTGAAACTTCAGCTATTATAAAATATGAAATTAGAGATTTGACCAGATTTGGGCATTAACTGGACTGGGCCAGCCTTTACTGGTTTTCACTGATTCCCAGATCATTTCCAGTCCAGATTTAAGATGCTATTCCAACCCCTTAAAGTCTATCATGGGCTCAGCCTTCAAAATAGTTGAAGGAATGCTCCTATGTGTTCCTTCCTATGCCCTGAGATAATCTTCGAAGACCTTGCTCTGAGTGCCCTGAGAGATGCCCTGAGTAGGAGGAGTAGCACTTTTCACTGATAGTACTCATTTATTGAATGCCTTTAAAGTGGGAGCATTATGCTTTTTTTGGCTTTCATATTTAATTTCCTAGGCTTTTTAATTGATTACCATCTTGATTTTTAAACATATTTATAAATGGGAAGTTTTTGTTTGGACTGCTCCTTTTTCAGTTTCAATTTTGTGAATTTCAGTTTCAGCAAAACTTCACTTTAACGAGGAAAAGGATGTCTGTTAAACTGGGGTGTCCATTAAATCTAAATGGGATTTTATGCATGTGCAAAATGGGATTTGAGGAGCAGAATAAGTGGTTCCATTAATTAAATGAGCTTGAGATAAATATAATCTGGAAACTGCTAGTCAACAAAATTATTTTTCAAATATTGGATCACATTTCATGATTGGCAAAGTTCTATCGTCATTAGTCTGTGATAAGAAGATGCAGGCTTCATGGGAATCCACCATTGATAATCCCCAAGTGGAAGAACACACACACACACACACACACACACAAATTGATTTATTCATATATATTCACCAAATCTGGTGAAAAATCATGCTCCATCCTTCGGGTAAACAAATTTCATTTAGAATATTTCAGAAATGTGAAACTCTTGTTAAATATTTTGTGGAAGGAAAATATGATTAAAGTATTTGTGACTCAGATCTTGCCAGCTACTTTATTGTCAGCATAGCAGTTTCATAATAAAATTCATTTTTTGTTTAATTGAGTTGGAATTATAATTGAAGGAATCACAAATTCTTTATTGCCTACAAGATGTAAACAAAGACATTCTTATTTATTTTATTCAAATTAAGTTGGCAAATTATTGGAGAAGAATGAGGCCAATAGAGTTAAGTTTTGTAAAAAAAAAAACACTTTCTGTGAGACTGAGGTAGTTGGAGAAATAGAAAACTTTTTTTTTGGGGGGGGGGAGGTAGTATAAATGCCAGAATGCAGTTGAAAAGACTGAAACAGACATTTGACATTCAAGATAATTGAGAATAATATTTAAGAATTTCAAACACTTTAGTATGGGATCTGTATTAACCATTAACAAGCAAAAAAAAATGAACAACAGTACAACTGTCCAGAATTCCAATTTTCTTTCAATTAGCCACATCAACAAAACTCACTAAATATGTAGAATCAGAAGATACTGCTGTATTAAGATCCAAAACATCCATGGAAACTATGTTCCACTCCCTTTGGAAAACTGCCCAGCACATTTCTGATTCTTACAAAAGTTACAAGTAGTAGAACCATTTGTTTAATGATCATTCGAAGTTACAACAGGACTGAAAAAAAGTGACTTATGATCATTTTTCACCCTTATGACCGCTGCAGCATCACCATGGTCATGTGATCAGAATTTGAACGCTTGGCAACTGGCATGTATTTATGATGATTGCAATGTTCCAGGGTCATGTGATCACCGTTTACAACCTTCTGACAACCAAAGTCAATGGGGAAGCCAGATTCACTTAACAACTGTGTTACTAACTTAACAACTGCAGTGATTCACTTAACAACTATGGCTAGAAATGAAGAACACAATAAAAAGTAAAGAATTTTTTCCCCCCGTATTTCATTATGGCAAGATTTGAAATAAGAGGCATTATTGACATGGATTAAATATTTAAAAATGATTATTAAATATCCTAGCTTTTTAAAAACTATGCCCTAGAAATTTAAATCAATGTAACAGAGAAGATGCATATACTATTTTAACCAATTTTGAGAATGACTATTAGGACTTGAATGCAATCAGAAATTTAACATTGAGAATCTCACTAGGTTTGACATCAGGTTCCTAAAACTGTAGTTCTATGAATTTGTCTGTGTCCTTAGACTCCTTTCATAATGTATCGACAAGGTCAGAGATCTGAGGATAGTGAGATTGTAAGCCAGGCTCCTTCTCTATGTTTCTTCTCTATGGGAATGTGTTTTGCACCTTCTTTGAAATACTTTTCTTTTAAATTTGGTCTGGAATACATTTTTGTCTGACCATCTTTAGTTTCTGCAGAGTCCGGTTATACTTTTTCAATTCTATGTTTATATATTTTTTCAATGGCTTTGTTTATATGTTTTATTACTGGTTTGGGCTGACATTTCATTGTTTTGCTCTTTGGTGCTGTCTTTTTAATTAGATTTTTAAGAATGTTAAAATGTTTTTTAATGATGTGTTTTGTGACATTACATTGTTTGCTTTTTGTGGTTGTAAACTATATTGAACAAATATTTTAATTCTAAAAATAACAAAGCATGTTAATCAATAAATTAATATTGACTCCAGACTCCTTCACAGACTCTTAGGAAGTGTTTCGGAGCTTGGGAAGAACCTGGACTGACTACAGACCTATGGCATTTGCTTGCTAGATTTCTAGCTGGCTATAGCCATACATATCTCTTTTTAACAACTGACAATGCAGCTGACATAAGTGTCTCATTATTGTCTGAGATAGAAATTGACTTTCGTTCTGAGTTCTGCCTCCTATCTGCACATCTAAGGCCTTCCCCCACCCGTGAAAAGTGGCCTAGTATAATTATGCAGAGAGCTTCACTGGAGCTATATCAATAAGACAGACGTCTGTTGTATCATTCTCTCTCAGTAAGGCATTTCTTCTCCCCAATTGCTCATATAGAATCATAGCCTAATAGCATCCCATTAACATAATTGCCAACACAACTAGTGTTCCGTGTCTCAGAGCCATTTACTTACTTTATGATTTTTTAAAAAAACCCACCCAAACCAACCCAAAATCACACCAAGGAGGTATACAGAAAGGATGCTTTGGCTGCCTGCCCTCCCCCCTTTGGTGCTGATTTGTTGTTGGAAACCCGGGTGGTGCCGTATAAACATGGGAGGGGTGAGCTCAGCTGCAGGATGTGGGATGTTGAACAGTCAGACCAGACTCCTGAGCAGACGTGTGCTCAGATCTAAACAGATTCTGCCAGGCAAAATGAAATTCCCATTATTTTTAATTAATCCTTAATTAAAATATATTACTCCGCAGATTCCGCAAATCTCTCTTAATATGCAAATGCAGCCCATTCAAGGATATTTACATATCATTAATTAAAACGGCACATTCTTTCAGTCTAACAAGCTGAGGGCCTTGGCTGCTGCCATGCTGGCACATGACAACTGGCCTGGCATTACTGAGGCCAAACAGTGCAAAGATGTTCAGTGTCAGCCACTCTGCACGGCATTACAACTCTTGCCCATTCACCTCCAGAGTTTGGGGCATATCTATGGCTTGCTTCAACTGCTCTGCTGACCCCCATGTGCTGGGTCAACAAACAGCCAAGGAGTAACTATACCAAGGGTGTCCTCTGAAACCCACATCAGCTCCAAGATGCCCAATTCATTATCTCCAGTAGCATTCATGTAACTTTGCACAAATAGCAGATGCTACAGTTGTCTTGTGGTCTTTGGGGGGAATAGCTCTCCACAAGCATTACTGTAGCCTACTTCAAGAGTTATGGTTCTGTGAAAAAAAGCATTTGCCCCTTTTGGATTTTCTGAATCTTTGCATATTATTGCACTGATTTCCTTTCAAAACTTCATGTGCATACTTAAATATAAAGGAAACCTGAGTGAATAAATAACATCACAGCTTATTTTATTAATTTTATAAACAAAGTTATCTAATCCAAATGGCCCAATGTAAAAATCTAATTGCCTCCTTAGATTCAGTAATTGGTAGCATCATTTTTTTTAACTGCAGTAAGTCCAAACACTTCATGTCATCTGTAATTGGTCATCACATTGCTGTGTAGGAATTTTGACCCATTCCACCATGGCACTTAATTCAACCTAATAACATTTGAGAATTTTCTGCCATAAGCTTCTTGTGTCAAGTCTTGCACACCGTTTCTTTGAAGGTTAGGTCCAGACTTTGATTTGCCCATTCCAAAACTTTGAATTTCTTCACCATCCATTTCCTTGGAAATTTGGGCTCATGGGCTTGCTGAATGATCCACTTGTGCTTTGATGGACAAATGGTCTGAGATTCTCCTGCAGAATTTTGTGATACAAAGGAAAATTCATGTTGGCCAAGTCCTGAGAAAGCAAAGAAGCACAAAACCATGTTATTGCAACCCCCCTCCCCTTGCTTAACAGTTGGCATTGTTGAATAAAATGTTTCATTTCCTCCAGAAAAAAAAGATCCTCATGGAACCCCAAAGTTCCATTTTTGACTTATTTGTTTTCAGAAATTTCTTTTTGAGTGGCATGATAGGGGTTTAGAATCCGCGTGATGGGAATATGACTGTAGTGAGGGGAGCAAAGTGTGGGACATTTATACAAGGCAGAGCTGGCCCAAATCAGTCCTGATCATATAGCAAATTGGTATTCTGACTTTGTATGGCCCTAGTGTTCCCTTTCATTTACCTCTTTTCACCAAGCAATGAAATGCAACTGTAAGGACCCACCCCACTTTGCATCTTAAGAAGACAGAACTCTTGGAATATTTCTTCCAACAGACATCTTTATTAAGAGAAAATGGTTGCAGGCGTTCTAGACAGGACCTGGGGACCAAGCCCTACGGTTCAAGGTTTTAAGTGTTCCCAAGCAGCCCCCCACCCCACCTCCTTCCAGCGACAATCCCAGGCATTACATTCCCACCCCCTTTTCCTCAAGGCCGGCGGAAGGGAAACTTCAGAGAGGAGTAGATGAAAGCTGATGGGCCCTATTGTTATGATCAGTCCTTTTGGTGCGATCCACATTCAGTCCCTTTGAAGTTGTAAGGAAGGAAGTGAGAGCCATAAAACCCCTTTGCTCATCTCCCTTCCCCTTCATAGTATGACAGAATCCAGAGAGGGCAGAAATGGGGTTTTCCATAGTTGATAACTAGAGATGAAATATGTTAAGTCCGGAGAATAATGGCACTTGAGACGAAGCATTTCTAACAAGTCTTTATTCTCTGCTTCCAATTTACGAACAACCCAAGCAGAGGCACGCAGGCCTCTATTTATACCTTCTGATCCCCGGGCAAATCCAACCAATCACAAGGCGGTCTTTTCCTGCCTTGCGCATGTGCGCAAGGCTGGCGCCACTCAGTCTGGTCCCGGGCAGCTTTTGCAAATGCCCGGGACTCTTGCAACGTCCCGAGCCTGCTTTTGCAGGCTTAGGACACAACACCCCTCCCCCCTAGATGAAATAATACTGCGCCCACATGGACGCCATCATAGTGATGGTTATATAATTAACTGTTGAGTTAAGTCACACAGTGTGTGTAAGATGTGGGACTGTTCCGTCGTACAGAGACCCAATAGCCCCAACATCGTTTACGTAGAGTCAACCAGCCAGGACCTCTAGTTCAGTTATTGCAATTAACATGCTCACCTTACGTAATCTGCAAGGTATTTGGGAGGGCCTTTGACCCTGAGCGACCTTCTTGGACCTGGGGAACTTGTAGTGTTTTCCCCGTTGCTTCCCACACTAGGTGAATTGCCCTGTGGTTGTCTTGTGACTTCTGTTTGACTTTCTTGCCCGTCTCCTAGGCTTGAGAAGTCAGAACTCTGTTGATCGCTATACCTGGTTGACCTACCACCTATGGAGTTTTCCAACCCCTCTGAACTCATCTCCATGTTTCCTGATGGAGTGTGGTTTTCCTGGCTCCTTCCTGTAGTGTTAGGGTCTAGGGATGCCTCCCTGTTAGCCCTTATGCATGGGGACATCCTTCTATGAGCCATTTCAGCAAAGGACGTGTTCCCCCTCTGTTTTGCCTGCTCTCTTGCATGTTGTGAGTTGTGAGTATGCTCCCAGTTATTCTCCGTGTCTGGAGTATTGTTTGTGAGGTGTGGATAGTTAGTATACCTCCGGTGGGACTCCCAGGCTGAAGTGTGTGTGGGGGTGTCTGTGTGCCCCCATCCCCATGAATTGCTACCTGAATCTCCTGTGGAACTTGGGTGTTGAGGGCCCGTGTCGTTCCCCACAACCGTTGTTGGCAGCAGATTCTGATTCCCAGAATGCATTCCCCATTCCTCCCCCCCCTAGAGGAGACTGAGGAGGAACCCCAGGCGACTCCCGCCTCACACGTAGTTGATCAATGTGGCGGCGAAGAACGCGGCCATCTTCCATTGACACCTCATAGGACAGTGGCCCCGAGACCTTGCAGACCATAGCCGGGACCCAGAGGTGTCCAGGCCCGTAGTTCCTGGCCCAGACAGGATCGCCTTCATGCAGGACCCGTGGTGGGTGTGGCTAAGACACCTGTGAAGCTACACGCTCCGGATGCAGCCTGTCCAATTTAGTCACGAGCCGACAACCCCAACGGAGTTCGGCCGGGCACTTACCCATGGCAGTGCACGGAGTAGTACGATGGGCTAGAAGAAAGTCAGCCAACCTGTGATGCCAATTGCCGTAAGTCAGCTTCTTGAGGGCGTCCTTGGCGACGCGGACCATCCGTTCAGCCAGACCGTTGGTGGAAGGATGGAAAGGAGCCGAAGCAGCGTGGCGGATCATGTTGTCCTGTAGAAATCCCTGAAACTCAATAGAAGTAAATTGAGGACCGTTATCTGACACCAGAACATCTGGCAGCCCGTGTGCAGCAAAAATGTTTCTCAACACTTGAATAGTCTTGGCAGCTGTGGTAGAAGACACAGGCACGACCTCCAGCCACTTGGAATGGCTATCAACAACAACCAGGAAGAATTGTCCCTGAAAGGGCCCAGCGTAATCTATATGTATTCT
>NW_015387913.1:132278-134642 GCF_001527695.2 Protobothrops mucrosquamatus | reverse complement strand
TTTTGTGAAATGTGTTGAGGGAAATTATGGATAGGGCAGACCCCATGTCAAGTTCCATCGACAATGGAACTCCCTGCAATTTCACTTTAAGAGATAGTTTCTTTTTAAGGGGTTTGTGTGTGCCTATTCTTAAAATGTTCCGGCGTGTTGCACAGAACCCCACCCTGTTTTGACTGGGCACCCTGGTACCTTTCAGATTAAATTCTTCCTTCGGTTGTACCTTCTGTCGACCCAGGCAGACTGCAGCGATGTGGCCTTTCTTTCCGCACGCTCGGCAAATGGCAGAACGGAACCGACATTCTGCTCGCTTGTGGCGTCCACCACATCCGAGGCAACGAAGCTCAGCTGGGCCCTTGTCCTGACGATCTTTGGACCTCCTCCCAGCTGCTTGGTAAAGCTTGTCCACCTTTTCTTCAGGATCTTCTTCCGAATCCTCTCGCACGTCTTCCTTGTGGATAGCGGCGGTCTCTGGAGCGCTTCGCTTAGGCCGCATGTTCTTGACCGCCCCACCTGCAGCTTCTTCTGCTGAAACCTCTCGCAGAGCATCTTGGAAAGAGACATCTTCCCTGGCGAACAGCCTCTGCTGTAAGTCTGTGTTCCTCAGTCCACACACAAAACGATCATGCAGTCTTTCCTCTAAGTCCTTGAAATCACACGGTTTAGCTGCTCTTCTCAAGGCCGCAACGTATTCTTTTGCTGATTCCCCAGCTCGCTGATCCCCCTGTTGAAATGTGTGCCTCCAAGCCATGACAGATTGCCTGGGCTGGAAGTGATCCTTTAAAAATTTCTTCAGATTGGAGTATGACACCGTTTCCAGTGAGGCCGGGGTGATTAGGCTCTCGGCAATCTCAAAGGCGTCTTGCCCACAAATGCACAACAACGTGGCAGCCTTTAAGCCTTCCTCCCTTATCTGGTTTATGCGGAAGTAAGTCTCGACTCTTGCAACATAAGATTCCCACCTCTCGGGGTGAGAGACGTCGAATTCCGCTAAACGCCCAACTTTCACCATGATTGAGGATCAGGGTCTTCTTCAGCCACACGCACCCTCCAGCGATTTCGTTCTGGCAGGATAACGCTGACTTCCACGCCGTTTTCCTCTTCCGGACTTCTTTGGGTGAGTCTTCAAGCTTTCCTAGCTGTATAGACTGGATCCCATCCTCGTCGCCAGTGTTAAGTCCGGAGAATAATGGTGCTTGAGACGAAGCATTTCTAACAAGTCTTTATTCTCTGCTTCCAATGTACGAACAACCCGAGCAGAGGCACGCAGGCCTCTATTTATACCTTCTGATCCTCGGGCAAATCCAAACAATCACAAGGCGGTCTTTTCCCGCCTTGCGCATGCGCGCAAGGCCGGCGCCACTCAGTCTGGTCCCAGGCAGCTTTTGCAAATGCCTGGGACTCTTGCAACGTCCCGAGCCTGCTTTTGCAGGCTCAGGACACAACAAAATATAATTGGATTCTGACATCCTGCCCCCTTAAAAATAAGAGAGATCCACCTGAAAAGAAAACAAAATAGGTATAAAAGTTAGTCTGGCTTGTTAGGATACTCGGTGTGAAACTTCTTTAATAGCTTCGGGGCTTTGACATGACGTTTATGGACCCACTCGTGTGTGTTTTTTTAAAGTTTTTATTAATTTTTTCAAATAAACATATGAGCAAATAATACAAATATGGTGCATTTCATTAGAAAAACAAACACATAAAAAACCTACTCATTAGGTATTCAGAAATAATCGGCGGTTCCCCCCCCCCTGCATCCACACTCCCTCCACCTTCCTACCTACTTCCCTCTTCCTTCCTCCCCCTCTTGACCACTACCTCTCCTCCTTCCTCCTTCCCAACTAACCTACACATCCCATCACCTTCTTTTCCACCACCTCGGATGCAGTTTAGGGGCACTAGCCGATCATCTCCTCTTCTTAAAGACAAACATTTACATTACATTTATAAATACACCAATTTTTTTTTATAATTCTACCCCTTCATCCCCTTCCACCCTCCCCCCCCCAGACTTCCCAGAACTGAGTACAGGGATAAATACATAACATCCCAAGTCTAAATTACGGTAAGCTATCCATTCATAATACAAACAAAATTAACATACTTTAACTCTAACATACAATAATAAACTTAAATATTTTATATATATATATATATATATATATATATATATATATATTTGTTTTCTGAGGTTTTCGCGGGTGTTTGTATGTAGGTCTTTAGTTATTCGGGTTTTCTCCCGCGTAGAATTAAAAGTATTCAAAAGCTATATGATAATTAATCACTTCATACTTTCTCTTCATATAATCTATCCATCTTCTCCACACCGAAATAAATTTTTCTTGAGATTGATCCTTCAAGTAT
>NW_015387913.1:128404-130199 GCF_001527695.2 Protobothrops mucrosquamatus | reverse complement strand
CTCTTTGCCATTCATCCAAATTTAAGTCCTTTTTTAAAATAGGTATCATTTGAAACAAAAAGAGGAATTTAGGAAGAATATTCATTTTAACCACTGAAATTCTCCCTAACAAAGATAATTGTAACTTTTTCCACTCCTCTAAATCCTTTTGAATTTTTATCCATAACTTATCATAATTATTTTTATACAGTTTGACATTGGAGGCTGTAATATAAACACCCAAATATTTCACCTTTTTCACTATTTCAAAACCAGTTGAGTTACTTAAAATCTCTTTATCTTTTGTTGACATATTTTTAGCTAATATTTTAGTCTTATTATTATTTACTTTAAATCCAGAAACTTTCCCATACTGAATCAAAATCTGTGTCAGATTTCTTGCTGAGTCAATCGGTTGAGATAGAGTGAAAACCAGATCATCAGCAAACGCTCTAAGCTTATAGTCATTCTTGCCCAAAGTTATTCCTTTTATAACCGATGATTCTCGAACCTTAATTAATAAAATCTCCAAAGTCAAAACAAATAATAGAGGTGATAGCGGACATCCTTGTCTCGTACCTTTCTCAATTTTAAATGAGTCTCTCAATCCTCCATTTACTACCACTTGTGCTGATTGTAATTGGTAGATAGCCTTTAACGCTGACAGAAATCTGTCCCCAAAATTCATTCTCTCCACCACTCGTAACAAAAATGGCCAGTCCAGTTTATCAAATGCCTTTTCAGCATCCAGAAATATAAAAGCCGCTGGAATTTGATTATTTTTGTCCAAATATTCAAGCAGGTTTACAATTTGTCTAGCATTATTCTTCATGTATCTGCCAGTTATAAATCCAGATTGGTCCACATGTATAATCCGTTGCAATACTTGCATTAATCTATTAGCTAAAATTTTTGCAAAAATCTTATAATCCTTATTCAATAAAGATATTGGCCTATAACTTTTGGGCTGAGTCAAATCCTGATCCTCCTTCGGTATAAGTGATATAAATGCAGACCTCCACGATGGTGGTACATCTAATCCAGACAATATACTATTAAAAAGACATCTCGACTTCCGGTTTGAATTCCTGTGCCGATGGCAGCTATTCTTTTGGCTGGCTGCCCCGAGGACGCGTAAAAGCCACAGGAGCAGTGTCAAACAGCTGCTCCGCGGCTTGGAATCCCCTTCCCCAGGCAAAGGGGAGGGGGGAGAGTTTCCCTGATAGGGGTAGAACTCCCGAGCTCTCACAGTTTTATAGCTGTGGGGGTGGAGGTGAGGTCCCCCAGAGTCAGGGTTTTCTCCGCGCTTTGGGCTGCCTCCGTTCTATGAACGAAGCCAGACACGGATTCAACCTCTGCTTATGGGAGATCGTGAGTAACTTTTGGGAGCAGACAGAGCAATCCAGGTGCTTGGAAGCTGCATGGATATGAGCCTTCAGCTCTGATTTTAATAATTTCTCCAGTGGGATTTAAAGTTTAAGAAGAAAAAAAGAAAAAATGGCCACGGAAGTGCATTTTGCTCTTTAATAGAGACTTTCACTTATTGAGGACTTTCACTTTGGCTTTCACTTTCTGCTGGATTATCATTGTTATAGTGTTACTAGACTGTAGATGAACAGAGTACAGAGAAGAGCAACAAAGATGATTAGGGGACTGGAGGCTAAAACATATAAGGAACGATTGCTGGAATTGGGTATGCCTAGTTTAACGAAGAGAAGGACGAGGGGGGACATGATAGCAGTGTTCCAATATCTCAGGGGCTGCCACAAAGAAGAGGGAGCCAAGCTATTCTCCAAGGCACCTGAAGGCAGGACGA
>NW_015387913.1:121026-125605 GCF_001527695.2 Protobothrops mucrosquamatus | reverse complement strand
AATGTCATCAACTTAGCCATCTTTTGGCTTTTGAAGCTTCTGGAGCATTCCTTGTATATCTGAGATAACAGATCTCTTCGATCTTGCCCCTCCCACTGGCTCTGAGGTAGACGTGTATGTTTGAGGTGCAGATTCTTTTGGTTGTTCTCTTTCCCTATGTCTATGAGCTGCACGTGTCATTCTTTGCTCCTTTGAATCATCTTTTACATCCATCAATTGTGGGCTCTGATGATCTCCTGCAGATAAGAATGTAGCTCCAGGCAATTCAACAAATAGTTGTTCTGCTACATCTTCCATTCCTTTAGCTCGTGATACAGAAGGTGAATCAGCTTTCAGGACCATTAAATAAAATTCTTTAGCCTTTTGAACAGTATTAAGCCTGTGACAGATCCCAGCATAATTCACAATCATCCCAACAGGTATATCCCATCTAAAAGGCAACTGCCGCTTTTTTAACTCCTGAGCCAAAAAAGCAAATTCCTTTCTTTTTCTTAAAATTTTTGAAGGTATTTCCTTCAGATTGGGCAGCAATCTGAAATCTCTGTTGATAAAAAGCTTTATAATCTCATTACGACGTGTTTTTCTAGAAAAGTAAACAACAACATCTCTGGGTAGTTTCCTCTGACGTGCAACCCATGAATTTACTCAATAAGCTTTTTCGATTTCTCCAAAAATAATTTCAGGATCGCACTCAAAAACCAGAGCCAGAGCAGCTGCTATTTCCTCCCTCAGTTTCTCCTGTAGATCTTCTTTTAAGCCTCTAATTCTTATAGCATACTCCATTTCTCTATATTGTAACATTGCAATATTATTTTGAGCAATTTCCACACCTTCTTCTACTTTTTCCAGTCTGTCCTCCACTCCTTCCATTTTCTCTACCACTTCATCCACCCGTCCCTCTATATGTTCTACATGAACTGCAAAGCCTTGAAAAAATTGTGACATGTTCTCACACAATTCATCATTTTTTTTGCTAAGAAGCTCTTCTGTTTCCATTCTCATTTGTTGTACAATTTGCTTGGAAACTTGTGCCAAAGATTCCTGCAAATCTTTAAGAGTAATAGAGGGGGGGGCGAAGGTGGAGGAGTTTTAGGTTTCTGTTGTGTAATTTGCACAACTGGGGAAGAAATAGCTGTTTTAGGTACTGCAGAAGTTCCAGTACGTTTAGAAGCCATTCTGAAAACACTCTGAGAGTAATCCAAAACAAGAGAAAGCAGCAGCTATTTAACCAAACTTTCCTTGAATTTAAAAGAGACTTTTCAAAGTATCAATCCACAACAGCAAGTGTTTAGCCAAACTTCTTAAATTCAAAAAAGTTCAAAGTAGTCTTTACAATGTATCAATCCACAACCGGAAGAGAAGTGAAAGTTTTCCTTTGAAACAAAGAAACGGCTTACCCGCAGCCATTTTCTTCTCAAATTAATTATAACAATTGAGAAGGATGTCTTTAAATCTTCCGAGTTAAAGTCTTTTTGTCAATCAAAGTCCAATTTTCCTGGTCAGTTCTGTCTGTTGATAAGTTTACTCACAATTAAGAATCTGAATAAATATCAGAGGTGGAGACGACGTCTGGCTTCGCTGCAAACGAAGACATCCCGAGCTGCGGAGAAAGCTCTGAGCTCCGGAGGAGTTCTCACCTTCGTCCCCCTGGAAAGCTCCTAAGGGGACTAGGGAACTCCTACTCAGAGTAAAACTCGCCCTCTCTCCTTCTCCCGAAGAGAAAGCTCAAGCCGCCAAACAGCTGATGCGCGCTGTTTTGGCGGCTTTAACGCAGTCCCGGACGGGAGGCTTGTAAAAAGCCTCCATCGGCTGTCGTCCGGCCACCGGAAGCGACCCACTCATTTTGTAAGGCAGGGAGGTGTTTCCATGCTACTAAATACTGAGTCGCTCCATGATATCTCCTAGAATCTAGGATTTCCTTTATCTCGAAGTGTTGTTCGCCCTCCACCATGATTGGAGGTGGTGGTGGGGGGATTTTTGGTCATAATGATGACTGATGATCTCTTTTCAGCAAGCTGCAATGAAAGATTGGGTGTATTTGCCTGAGATTTTTGGGTAATTCTAATTCTACTGTTACTGGGTTTATGATTCTTTTAATTGGAAAAGGCCCTATATATTTTGTTCCAAGTTTTTTACAGGGTTGTAGGGACTTTAGGTATTTTGTAGATAAGTACACCATTTCTCCTATAATGAATGGTGTAGGCTCAACCCTTTTTTATCGGCTTGTGCTTTGTATGCCTGCCTAGCTTCATCTAGTGCTTTTCTAACTATTGGCCAGGTGTTTTGTAATTGTTCCATCCATTCTTTCAGTGATGGGATTGCCGGTTCGTTTGGGATTAGTTCTGGCATGGGGTTGAAACTTTGACCGGTGGCTATTTGAAAAGGAGTGTAACCTGTGCTGGAGTGGACTGCATTATTGTAGGCAACTTCTGCGAAAGGGAGTAGGTCCGTCAAATCGGACTGTTGGAAATTAAGAAAGCATCTTAAATATTGCTCAAGTACTGAGTTCAATTTTTCTGATTGACCATTTCCTTGCGGGTGATGGCTAGATGTCAGTCCCTGAGTGGTCCCTAAGAGGGATAAAAATTCCTTCCAAAATACAGACGTAAATTGAACTCCCCTATCAGATATGATGCATTGGGGTGCCCCATGCAATCTGTAAATATGCTGGAGAAAAAGTTTTGCTAAGGCTTTTGCGGTGGGAATCTTTTGGCAAGGGATAAAGTGCACCTGTTTGGAAAACAAGTCCATGACCATCCAGACAACAGTATTCCCATTGCTTTCTGGTAATTCCACTATAAAATCCATGGCTATTTCCCTCCAGGGGGCTGAGGGATTTGCCATTGTTTGTAACAGTCCAGGCGATTTCCCTTGCAACCTCTTTGCAGTTGCACACTTTGGGCAGCTGGCCACGTAACTTTCTATGTCCTTTTTTATGGATGGCCACCAAAATTGCTGTTTAATTAAGTGTAATGTTTTTACAAATCCAAAATGCCCTGCTGATTTTGTGTCGTGGCAAAGTTGCATGAATGTGACTCTTTGGGTTGTTGATACAGTATATATAACTTTTCCCCCACCCAAGGCAGTCCGTCTCTCATTGTGCACACATGTTTATTTTTCTGGAACCATTCATCTGTTTCCAATTCCGGTGTGGCTGCCCAGCTGTGGTTTTAATTTAATTTGGGCTCTGGTGGTTACTGGCGCTGCCAGTTGTGATTCTACCATCATCGGTTTAGAGTCAGTGGCTCACATGCTGTTATATTGGGGCATGCGAGATAATGCATCTTCCAGGAAGTTCTTTCCCCCCCGGCAAATGCTTGAGCGTAAAGTGGAATTGGTTTAAATGCTGGGACTAGCGGGCTTGCTTGGGGTTGAGCTTCCTGGGTGTTTTCAGGGCTTCCAAATTTTTGTGGTCTGTCCACACCTGGAAAGGGATTTTGTTGCCTTCAAGGAACTGGCGCCACATGAGTAATGACCAACGTATCCCGTATGCCTCTTTCTCCCACACAGGCAAACAATGTTCCGTTTTGGTGAGTTTCTTGGATGTATACGCACAGGGTTGCAGTACCCCTTCATCGTTTTCTTGTAATAGTACAGCCCCCACTGCCACATCACTTGCATCCACCTGTATTACGAAGGGATTATGCATGTCTGGGTGCCTCAGTACTGGTTCGGCAGAAAAAAGTCTCTTTAATCTCTCAAACGCTGCTTGGCACTCCATTGTCCATGTTAGTGGCTGGCTAGGTTTTACTGAAGATGCTCCCTTCGTTTTTAGTAAGGTCGTGAGGGGCAGGGCTATCTGGGCAAATGAGGGGATGAATTGGCAGTAAAAGTTTGCAAAGCCCAGGAAATTTTGCAGTTGCTTTCTTGTGTGGGGTGGTGCCCATTCTAATACTTCTCTGACTTTCTCTGGGTCCATTTCAATGCCCTGTGGGGATATGCGATAACCTAGGTAGTCTATCCTTTCCTGGTGGAATTTGCATTTCGAGAGTTTGGCATATAGGTGGGCGGCTCGCAGTTTCTTTAAAACCACTCTGACTAGGTTGACATGTTCCTCTTTTGATTCGGTGAAGATAAGAATGTTGTCTAAGTAAACCAGGACCCCCTTAAATAGGTGCTCTCTTAGAACGTCATTGATTAATTGCATAAATACTACGGGGGGCCCTTGTAATCCAAATGGCAAGACTTTGAATTGGTAGCACCCCATGGGGCAGTTAAATGCGGTCTTCCATTCATCCCCTTCCTTATTTATTTATTTATTTATTTATTTAATTGCATTTATATCCCGCCCTTCTCCTTTCGGACTCAGGGCGGCTAACAATCAATTAAAATACAAAAAATACAAAACCCCTGTTAAAATTAATTAAAAAGAAATATTTCACTGTGATCTAATTAAAAGTAATTAAAACCCCTTTAAAATCCCTTAGGCCAGTCCCGCAAGCTGGAACAACCATGTCTTGAGGGCGCGGCGGAAGGAAGGGAGATCAGGGATCACCCTGATCTCTGGGGGCAGTTCGTTCCAGAGGGTGGGTGCTCCCACAGAGAAGGCCCTCCCCCTTGGGGTCGCCAGCCGGCACTG
>NW_015387913.1:103592-119720 GCF_001527695.2 Protobothrops mucrosquamatus | reverse complement strand
TCCTTAGATCCCTCCATACTGCCGCTGAATGCCACCTCTCAGGGTTCCAAACCCTTTCATTAAGGCCGGCCCTCGGGATCGTGTTGGGCCATGCCTGCGCGATGGGGGAGTCGCGCAGGGCCAGCAGTTCCCTCCTAGAATACAGTCCCAAGTCTTAGAAGGAGGTCCAACAGCAGAGTTGGGAAGGGGAAAAGTCCTCATGGTGGTGGTCAAGGGGTTAGATGGATTGGGAGAAGGTAGCGTAGTTCGTTGATCTTTATACCCTCCATAGAAAAGAGGGGGGGGAGGGAGTTGCAATCAAAGTCGGCCAACCAGCAGCGTAGGCCTCCAGGCCCGTCAAGCCCAGTCTCACAGGTCCCCAGGGCCTCCAGGCACTCACCGTCAGGCATATCCCTCCGGCCAGTGCCTCCCTTGGGCCCTGTCCTCCGCCCGGGCCGTTCTTCCGTCCGGGCCGCTGTGCCACTGAGCCGGCGCGCCCTCCGAGCCGCTGTACAACACGCTGCTGAGCCGGCACAACCGGCACAACCTCCGGGCCAATCGGGCCGCCAGATCTTCAACAGGCCACAGGTCCGCCACTGTATCGGGCCGCCAGGCAGCCACGCCAGGCCGCTAGGCCACCACAGCCTCGGGTCGTAAATTTTCGCAAGGCCGCCAAGCCGCCATCGTGTCAAGCCGCTGGCCATTGCCACATCGGGCCGCCACCGCGTCCGGCTGCTGATCTTCCTGGCCGCTAGGCCCCAAATCATCCGGCCGCCAATTTGCCCGGCCGCTAGGCCCCAAGTCGTCCGGTCACCGATATTCCAGGCCGCTAGGCCACAGGTCGCCAGGCCGCCGATCTTCTCGGCCGTTAGGGCCCAAGTCGTCCGGCCGCTGATTTTCCCGGCCGTTAGGCCCCGAGTCGACCGGCCGCCGATTTCCCGGCCGCTAGGCCCCAAGTCGCCAGTCCTCTCCGCTCGGCTTCTCCGCCTCTCCGCTCGCGGCCGCCGATTTCCCGGCCGCTAGGCCCCAAGTCGCCAGGCCTCTCCACTCGGCTTCTCCGCCTCTCTGCTCGCGGCCCCACCCAGGTGGTCTCCGCGGTCCCCGCGGACCAACGTGCCTTCTTCGCTCGCCGACCCTCTTCTCCTACCGAGACTCCAGCCGGCGAGCACCCCCGGACCTTCGAGGGCTCCCCATCTCCGCCAAGAACCCCGCAGAGACTACGGAGCCGAAAATAGCAGGTCCGCCATCACGCACATGCGATAGTAAGTTTCCCTTAGGTCTAGTTTAGAAAAAAAATTTCCCTTTCAAGAGGTGTGACAACATGTCCTTCATGAGCGGCAGGGGGTATAGTTTGCTTTCACTGATTGTATTCAGGGCCCTATAATCCACCCATAAGTGTAAAGTGCCGTCCTTCTTCTCTCTAAAGAGGACCAGGGCAGCCACTTTAGGCTTGGCTGGCTCAATGAACCCCCTTTCTAGGTTTTTCTTTATGAATCTTTTCATTTCCTCCTTCTCCTTTAGGCTCATGGAGTATAATCTGAGTTTTGCCCCAGGCTTGAATTCAATGGCACAGTCCGTGGGTCGGTGGAGAGGGAGCTTATCCGCCCTCTCCTCACTGAAAACTTCAGCAAGATCTCTGTATTCCTCTGGTATTTCTGGTAGTCCCTTTTCCTCTCCTATGGATGCTTTTTCTGTTCTTAATTTTGGTAGCTCCCCTTGGGATTTTAAGTCCATAGGGTCCCCTTTCGGGAATTTGATTTCTGCCGTCCTCCAATTCACCCAGGGGTTCCATTTTTTTTAACCATTCCATCCCTAGGATCATCGGGCATTCCATGCCTGGGGTCACTACAAACGTTATGTCTTCCTCATGTTTGCCCAGGGAGAGGTGGATTGGTAAGGTGGCTAGGGTAGCTGGCACCCCCCCTGCTATGGACCCATCTAACTGGCCAAATGAGATTGGTTGTTCCAGTCTCCTCGACGGAATGCCCAGATTCCCCACTAGCGTCGGGCTAATGAGGCAGTGGGTGCAGCCAGAGTCTATTAAGGATTTCACCTTCATGGCTTCAGGTATGGGGGGAATTAATATAGTCACTGTCTTGAGGATGGATGCAATGCGTCCACTTACCAGGAGTTCGCCCTCCGAGCTGTCGTCTGAGGTGTCCACTGGCCCTGCGGTGTTGCCTGGAGTTCTTTCCCTCTGATGAGCAGAGGTGGGGGATTCCACAGCCTCCATCATTCTCATGGCAGGTTCTTTTGGCTTAGCTGGAGACTTTCCGGATTTGCTGGCCAGTGATCTGTCTGGGTTGTGCTGGGGGGCTTTTGAGTGGCGTTCTACAGCCCAATGCCCTTCTCTCCCACATTTGAAACACCCCATTTGCTTCTTGGCCGTAGCCGATTATTTCATTGGTTCAAGTGTCAACTCAGACAGTGAACGGCTCCATTGTTTTCCTCAGCGGTGCCTCTTCAGTATGTCAATTTCTGCTTCCTCTGCCAAGACATACTATTCATCAAGTTGGTGTGGGTCCCCTCAGGGCAGGCAAGTGTCATATAGGTCATAATTTAGTCCATCTTTGAAATGGCTAAGGAGGATGTCTTCTGGCCAGTTCAGTTTGCTGGCAATGGCCCGGAATTCTTGCATATATTCGGTTATCGGGCGTTTGCCTTGCCTCATCGTTTTGATCCTTTCGCGGGCTTTGCGATCAGCTAGTGGGTCCTCAAATCACCTTCTCAGAGAGGACATGAAATGGTTGAAATCGTTGAGCTCTGGGGCATTGGAGTCATGCAAGTTCACCACCCAATCTGCGGCTGGCCCATCCAGGGCAGATTGCACAATCCGGATACTGGCTTTGTCGCTGGGGATGTGCCACCCGTATTCCTCCATGTAGCTGAGGACTTGGGTTAGGAAAAACCCCAAGTGTGTCGGCTCCCCCTTGAATCTCACGTCCAGCAATGGGAGTCTTTGAATGGATCGGTGCCTTCATTGTCGGTGGTAGTGTCTTCCATCCAGATCACCATCTGCGGGTCAGCGGGGAGTGGGGACTACTGGATCAGCAGACGTCCCCGGGGCTGCAGGTTCCACTTCCCTCTCGGTGTCTCTCCATTTGCGGCTCCAGGAGCTGGGGCGGTCGTAGGGCTCAGAATTCTCCTCTCCTAAGGAGCTGAGGGTTCTCTTCATCAGGTTGATAGCTTTCTCTAGGATCCAGCCCAAGTACGGTGCCCAGCTCCTTCCTCCTCACTTGCGTACAGGGATTTCTCCATCTCCTGCTTCCATTCTGGTTGGTTGGCCCCCCGTCTCAGGGTCACCTTTCTTGATTTCTTTTCCCACTCACCTTTCTTTCCAACGCCCATTGACCACCGAGGTTTTTGGTCCCGTGTCTCCACCACCTCTTCTCCTGAGGAACCTGATCTCTCAGTTCCCGACATCTGGCAAGGTTTCAGTCAGGGCAGCGGCTCCCTTTCCAGGGACTTTTCTCCCTTCCCTGCTCCGTCATCTGACATGGTAATTTTTGCAAAGCCCCCCAGCAAGGTTCTCCCTTCCAGGTGGACTACTTCTGCAGGTCCTGTCTAATGTAAGGACCCACCCCACTTTGCATCTTAAGAAGACAGAACTCTTGGAATATTTCTTCCAACAGGCATCTTTATTAAGAGAAAATGGTTGCAGGCATTCTAGACAGGACCTGGGGCCCAGGCCCTACGGTTCAAGGTTTTAAGTGTTCCCAAGCAGCCCCCCACCCCACCTCCTTCCAGCGACAATCCCAGGCATTACATTCCCACTCCCTTTTCCTCAAGGCCAGTGGAAGGGAAACTTCAGACAGGAGTAAATGAAAGCTGATGGGCCCTATTGTTATGATCAGTCCTTTTGGTGCGATCCACATTCAGTCCCTTTGAAGTTGTAAGGAAGGAAGTGAGAGCCCTTTGCTCATCTCCCTTCCCCTTCGTAGTATGACAGAATCCAGAGAGGGCGGAAATGGGGTTTTCCATAGTTGATAACTAGAGATGAAATATAATTGGATTCTAACAGCAACTGTATTTCAAAAAGCTTTTATTTGGTTTTTTTTTTAAAAAAAATCTGCCTGTTTTAGTTTCTGGCTTTAATTCTGGCCTTAAGTAAAAATTGGGAACCCTATAGATAGCAGGATGCATATGGCCCAGGAAGCAATTTTAAGGTCTCAGATAAATCTAAGGTGCATACAGGTAGTATTTAACTTGCAACCATAATTGAGTCCAAAATTTCTGTTGCTAAGTGGAACATTTGTTAAGTGAGTTTTGCCCCATTTTACGACCCTTCTTGCCACAATTGTTAAGTGAATCATTGCAGTTGCTAAGTTAGTAATACGGTTATTAAGTGAATCTGGTTTTCCCATATATTTTGCTTGTAAGAAGGTCACAGAAGCTGATCACATGGACCCAAGACACTGCAACCATCATAAATATAAGTCAGTTCCCAAGTATCTGAATTTTGATCATGTAACCGTGGGGATGCTGCAACAGTCCTAAGTGTGAAAAATGGTCATAAGTCACTTTTTTCAGGGCGGTTATAACTTTGAACGGTCACTAAATGAACTGTTGTAAGTTGAGGATTAACTGTATTTTAAAAACTCATTCAGTTCCCCTCAAATCCTTATATGATTGAATTATAGTCATGTCCCTGAGTTTATTGGGCTCTTCCTGCTCCATTTTTTAAGCAGAGATCCCAGGAAATGGAAAAAACTGTCCTTCATTAAGTTGTATGAATCAGTGTGAAGTTATGATACACAAGATATGTACTTTAAAAATAATCAACAACTAAAGTTACTCCAGGGCCACTAATCACACATATAATATTCACAATTTCTTAGATTTAAGTTATCAGGTGTTCATTACAGCACAATGACAATTTAAGCTTAGAGTATATTTTGTTAAATCACTCCAGAAAAGGTAGTGTTTTAGTGACCAGATAGTTTTGTAATGTGTTTACTCAGTAGTAAATTCCATTGATCTCAATAGAAGTTACCGAAAACCCAAATCTTTAGGCTTTGATCCAAAAATAGTTTGATTTAACAAAATGTTTTGGTTACAGTAGAAGCGCTATATTAAATTGCTAAAAGGTTATACTGATAACCCATTAATATTATCATACTTTTAAATCATGAAATGCTGGTTTTTAACCTTTTTTTCCTTTACTACCTTATCTGTATAACTGTCTCTTTTAGCAACAGAAATTTTGGGTTTAATTGTGGTCGTAAGTGAAAACTACCTACATTTATTTGTTAACTTTGTCTCCACCTTCCTCAAAAGGTGGAGCTTTTCCGTGGGAAGCCCCTTGCCCCAAAACATTGCAGTATATATTGGATGGAAAGAGTCTGACTGGCCTAAAGTCACCTAGTGAATTTCCTGGCTAAGGATGGACATGAATCTGGGTCTCCTATTAAATCATCTTAATCACAATATTGCATTTGTTAAACTTCTTTAATAATAAATGGTGTAGAAATGCTATGAAACAGCCTAGTCTCCTATCAAGAATTTCTGGTTTACCACTGTTGTCACCACTCCCAGTTGCCTCTTTCCTCCCCCTCCTCTAGCAGTCTTCCTCCTCATGCTACTGTAAAAGCCTGGGGTGGTCAGAGAAATGAAAGATGGGCTTCTCTCTCTCCTTCTCAAGTGCTGCTGTTAAAAACCAAGTTTCTGAGGGTTGCTTCATGACCGGTGCTCCTAGCGAATTATGGGAGAATGAGGCTTCAGGAGGCATGAGAAAATATGCTAAACTCTTTTATTATCCCATTAGATGTCTCAGCTAATCTGTCATAAATATAGGGAAACTTTTATGTATTTCTTTATTTATTTTTACTATTTATAGCCATTACTTTACATATGCTTTATACATGTGATAGTGATGTAAAGTAAAATAGATCAGTTAATAAAAAAAGGATCTAAATACTGAAAAAGGACCTTAGTAAATAAAAAAAGATTTTAATAATAATATGCACATATCCCTCTTCAGAGGAATTTTTATAGGACAAGGGAGGAAGGAAGGAAGGAAGGAAGGAAGGAAATAGATGAATGATAGGTAGGTAGGTAGGTTGGTAGACAGACAGACATATACATAGAGAGATTTTTCTTGACATTCTTAACTATCCAGAAGAAGTCTGGCAATTGGGAATCCTAGTTTTGCATTAAAAGGTGATGTTGGAAACATAATTGAACAGAGATATGCAATCATTGCCTTCTAAATTACTATGGAAAGCAGTTGTCCCTGGATCAAACTAGAATCAGGTCTTGCTGAAACAGCAGTTGTGTGGTATTAATACCTTGAGTGGGTAAAACTGAAATCCTAGATCAGTGGTGGCGAAGTTTTTAGAGATCGAATGCCCAAACTGCAACCCAAAACCCACTTATGTATCGCCAGGTGCCGGGTGGGTGTGGCCCACTGGGTGGGCATGGCTATGGTGGAAATGGCAGACTGGATGGGCATGGCCAAGGTGGGTGTGGCCAACTCAATGTTGCTCTGGCGGGTGGGGCAGTGGGCAGGAGGGCATCTTGCTCAGTGGGGGGGCATGGGGGGAGGCTCCTGAGCCCCGCAGCTCTTTTGAGGGGGGAGGAGGAGGAGGGGCTGTGCTGGGATCGGGGCTCCTTGTGCCTTCCGCTGCCTGCCTGCGCTCTTCTGCCGAAGATGCTGTGGCTCCGCTTGCCTGGCAGGGTGAGGACGCACTCACGCATGGGGACACACATAGGGCTGCTGCCTCGCTTTCCATGTCATGCCAGGACTGGGCTGGACTGGGCACGGGGTCTCCTTGCGGATTCTTCCCCTGTGGACATGGGGAGCACTCACCCCACCTACCGCTCATCCAGGGGCAGCTACCACTGTCCCATGCTCTGCAGCCCATCGCCGGCCAGCCGGGCGTGCTGGGATGCCTCCCTTCGGGCACCCTCAGCCTCTCCCCCCTCAAGGCTGGGGCTGGTCAGATTCCCCCTGTGGGCAGCCCTGCGCCCATCCCCAGCCAGCCCTCCTCCTCCATCCTTCTGCTCCTTCTGCAAGCGGACCGTGGCTTACTGAGCCGGGCGCGCCTCTCCCCGCACGCGTCCTCAGGCGGACGAGCCGGGAAGCCACGGCTCTCGCTCCCCTCCGGCCGCCATCTGCTGAGGCCCGAGCTTGGTGCGCCCGGCTGGTCAGCAAGGGAGGAGCTGGGAAGCCACGGCTCTCGCTCCCCTCCGGCCTCCATCTGCCGAGACCTGAGCTTGGTGCGCCCGGCTGGCCAGCAACGAGCTGGAGAATGTGGGATGGCAGCAGGTGCCCCCGGACGAGCTGTAGGTGGGGTGGGCGCTCCCAATGTCCACGGTGGAAAAAGCGACAAGGAGGCTTCGTTCCCAGTCCAGCCCAACCCCAGCACAGCACGGAAAGCGAGGTAGCAGTCCCACCTGCGTCGGACCTAACCCTCACAGAGTGCCCTTCTCCCGCCATCCTGACCTGGTTCCTTACCTTCGCCTGGCTTGTTCCGCGGCCTCATAGCAGTGGCATTGGGCAGAAAGTAGCAAACGGGGCTTGCTGAGGATCGAGCCCTGTTTGCCTACGCCGCCGCCCTCGGAGCCAGCGATCAGCAGGGCCCCATCACGGGAGGACTCGGGGGCGCCAGGGTCCAGCCCTACGAAGCCCACCTTCTTGTTGCCCAAGCTGCCCAGATACATCCCCCCTTTGCATGATTTCTGCAGCGGCGGCAGCACGGAGGCTGATCGCAGGCACAAGTGGGACAGCTGCACAGGGCAGAGGCACTGCCCTGGGCTGAAGGGGAGGCCGGGCAGATTGCAGGCACCGGTGGCAGTGCACGGCTATCCTGCTCGTGCGTGCGATCACCCTCCGTGCCACCGCCAGCACCCGCAATCTGCCCGGCCTCCCCTCCGCCTGCTTTGCGCAGCTCCTCCTGGACCCCCCCCGTGCCCACCGTTAACCCTCCCGCCACCATGCAGGGTAAGGTTGCCGCCCCTGCCCCCACCCAGATGCCCTTGCCCCTCCCCCAAGCATTTTTTTTAACTAACCTGCCTTTCAGCTGCATTCTGTTTCTCCGTTTGCTTCTCAGCCTTCGCCACGTGTTTTTGGGACTATCAGTAACAAAAAAAAAGTTCCATGACATTTTCTAAATTCTCATGAGATCTTGTAGAAGTTAGAAAGTCTCATGGAACTTTTTTTTTTGTCCCACAAACATGTGGTGAAGGCTGAGAAGTGAATGGAGAAATGGAATGCAGCTGAAATGCAGGTTAGTTAAAAACACTTGGGGGATGCTAGGGCATCTGGGCGGGGGCAGGAGCAACAACCTTACCCTGTGCGGCTTTGGCAGATGTCTGGCAGGGGGTGGAAAGCAACAGGCCCTGCCCCATCCCTCGCATGGAGCACCCTGCTCCAGCCGTTCCCCCCACCCCCCCACAGCACCTTTTTTCCAGCTCCGACGCATCACTTCCTCCGCCGCTGTGTGGGACTGAAAATAAAGTTCAGTCAAGTAATTCCAACTTTGCAAGATCTTTTTTTTCCTGTGAGAAGTTGAAATTGATTGATTGAAACTTTTTTTTTTTTTGGCACATGGCGGTGGAGGCCTAGGACTGGGGTGACAGTGTGCGTGCCCACAGAGAGGGCTCTGCATGCCACCTGTGGCACGCATGCCATAGGTTCGCCACCACGGTCCTAGATGTATCAGATTTGCACAGCAATAGGAGCATTTGTGGGAAATGCTTGAATATATAACTCCAGATTCTTCTCTTTTAATGACATTCAGCATTGCTGTTCCCTGCTATTCCAGCCTAAGACATTTAATAATGTGGTGCTTCTCATAAAAAGCGACACACATGCTACATGACATGCTTTCATAACACAGAGGGAATATTATCAGAGCCTGTTCAATCCATTCCTGCCCAATTTCCTCTCAGGTTGCAATTCTGTTACATTTTTTACCCTACTAGTGTCCATAGTAGTAATGCATTTTATGGTTATACAAATGGGTGTTCTATAATTCAGTTTTAACATTATAACTAGATATGAGATGCACTGTCATCATGCTAGTGGAGCAATCACTGCATCTAATGGGGAGAGAAAGGTAGAAATACATAACATAATGTCAGACTACTGGATGTCCCCAGAAATGAACCCATTGTGACAATCAGGAATTGTGCCTGGAACAATGTCAATTGGTCATCTTCATGGAGGCAATAAAGAATTGCACCCAATTAATAACATCCACATTATTGAGCATCCAGTGTGCCAATAACAAAAAAGTGCTTCCATACCCATCAGCTTTACAATGTAGTTAGCAATGATACCGCTCTTCCCGATCACCAACCCTTCTGCAAACTGCTCAAAACCCTTCTTTTGGAACATGTACAAGTGTGTGCACCTGGGGAGGACTCCCATATACCTCTTGGGGGACCTCTTTCTTCCTCCTCTTTCCCCAGATTCTTCATAGTTCTACAGGATGAATAAATTAGACTCAAAGGAGTGTGTGTGTGTGTGTGTGTGTGTGTGTGTGTGTGTGTGTGTGTGTGTGTGTGTAAAAGGATGGCCCTCCCCCCCTCACTTTTTGCCTGCCTGGTTGGAACTCCTAAGAGTTGAATCTGCAGGGAAAGTACCACAAAGAAATTGCTTGACTGTTCTCCCAAGTGGCATGTCAGACACAAAGACATCAGAGAATATTGGGCTTTTGGCTTGTATAATAACTAGCAGGATTTTTAAATCACACCAGTCACATGACTTTTGGCTGTGTTCTTCCCTTGGTCCCCAACAACACCCAGGCATGGAAACCAGGAGCAGAGCAATGGCAAAGGAAGAGGGGACAGCCAAAAGGCTTATCTGCCTTCCACTGCTAATACTAGACTTTCAAGTAGCCCCTGAGTCAGCATATGATTGTATTCTGAATGAATCAATGAATAAACAAGCAAACAAATGGGTTTGTGTTAATACAGTCTCAAATCATTCTGATTAGATGTGTGAGATGGAATTTGCTTTAAATGCTAATATGTGCTGGGTTTCATATTAAATGCGTTTTTTGCTTCTTTTCCTTTACCATTTTCTTGCAGCTTTCCTGCCCTTCCTCTCCCCTTCCCCTCACCTCCAGTGGTTTGTGTGTGTGTGTGTGTGTGTGTGTGTGTGTGTGTGTGTGTGTAGAGCACTGTTTTCTCAACAGCCTCTCAGACACCAGACATGTTTCCCAGTGGTGAACAATTTTATGAATTCTTCCTGTATCAGTAAAAAGAAACTGGCCCTATCAGTTGGCAAATAATATTTTATATGTAGATTTTCATGTATTCCTGATGTTTTGTGTTATACTATGGTTTGTGAGGTCTAAATTCCCAAGTGCTTTTAGATTTAAGTCCATATGTTTTATGTTTTCTTCCTCCTCTTTCCCCAGATTCTTCATAGTTCTACAGGATGAATAAATTAGACTCAAAGGAGTACATGATGGATTTTTCCATTATTAATTTTCACTTTAGTTATTTGTATTCATTTTTCTCTCTCCTCCCTTCCCCTCCCCCTTTGTCTCTATTACTCCGTGTGACTATATTTAGGTCTGAAATCAGCAATAGCTTTTTGTCTGTCTAGCTTTCGGTGTGCATGTGCACACGTACACGCACACATACATAGGCACACATACACAGGCACACATACACACAGGAACACACTGGAGGGAAGAATGCTGTTTATACTTTCCGTTTGGATAAACTGACATCCGCCCCCACTCCAGAGCCCTGTTCAGGGATTTGATCAGAGCCATTCCTCTACTCTGTTAGAACACATTAAACACCCACCCAGACCCCTGATTCTGCCTCCATCACCAAATCTTTCACTCTCCTTTAATGAGAATTTCTCCTAATTATTTCAGTGGCTGCAGCACAGAGACCGCAGTGTACTTAGATCTTGATTCTTGGGACGTGACTGTTATGCTGATCAAGGAAAGGGATCAATAATTTAGGCTCCAACTTTAATGGCAGAGCTGAGAGCTAAGAGTCTGCAGGCAGGCTCTCTTCTTGAAGAGTTTCCTGGAGTATTAACGCCTTCTACTACATTTTGTCTGCTGTTATTATCAGTTCTTCAAGAAATCTTATGTTGTATGTTCTTAATTTCCTTCTCTTTTCTTTGCTATGTCTCAAGCACAGTGTTTGCTTTCTAGGTTTTTCCAGTTTACATTTTAAATTATATTGAGTCAAGCTCTCTATCTTTTCTCTATACCTTAAATGACCAAGTTTTGTTGGTTAATAAGTAAAGTATAAAAACATATCTCTGCTTTGTATTTATTCTTGAGGTAGAATGTGAAATATCACCAATAAATGCATACCACAGAATGAATAAAATAAAATATTATTTACTCTCTCTGTCCAGGAATATATCTGAATATGGAGACAATGCAATGGAATTGTAGTTTCTGTTTGTAAATGAAGTTGTAAATGAAGTTTTGTTGTTATTTTTGTGTTGTTTTAAAGTATCAGAGACAGCCTTGTTCATTGGCTGAATAGTTTCAGAGCCTTTGTGAAGTTCCAAGATTTTCATTATATATCTGGGACAGTTGAATATAATTGTAATATCTACTATGTAACTATTGGATCATCATTTCAGAAATATTTCTTATCTAAATAGAGAAAAAGAATGACCATGGGTGGTCAAAAAAGTAGTGGGAGCGAGACCAACTCCCTGCAAGCTTTTCCATTCAGTTTTCTTGTGAGAAGCTGGCAGAGAGCATCAGAATCTTCCTTCTTCCCTCCAACTCCTTCACCTTTTCTTCCCTCCCTCCCTCATTGTTCCTCCCTCCCTCCCTCCCTCAAAAGTTTCAGCTTTCCCATTTACTTTGCTTGTGGGAGCTTGCAGGGAGAAAGTCAGTGGGGAACCTAGCAGGAGGTTGCAAGTTCAAGGCCAGTAGGCAGCTTAAATTTAATTTTCACAGATGTAATGCATCCCAGCATTACTTGGTTGAAAACCTTTTGCCTTTCTCTCAGTTAAAAGTTGTAGACATGATAGTTTTAGTAATATATAGATGACACCCAATAGGACTAGGACAGCCTTCCATAATCTGCTGCCCATCATGTGTGTTGGATTAAAATAGGGGTCTTCAAACTTGGCCCTTTTATGATTTGTAGACTTCAACTCCCAGAATTCCTCAGCCAGCGTGAGGAATTGTCCCGGGGTTTGGAAGATTATGATAACTTTGGTCCATAGACTATAGAACAGTGATGGCGAACCTTTTAGAGACCGAGTGTCCAAAAACTGCCCCCCCGCTCCACCTCCCGCCCTGCCTGCTCCGCCCCTGCCCACCCCCTGCCTCAGCCGCCCGCAGGGACATGCACCGCATTCATGGCCTGCCACAGCAGATCACCCAGGCAGCCCTGCAGCGCCATGGCAGCCACGCCCTCCGCCCACACCCCTCAGCATCATCTGCATGCTATGGGGTGCGAGGGCAGAGTCTTGTCCCTATTGCCCGGCTATGTACTTGGCTGTGCTGCTCCGTGCAGGCCACACCTGGGGGCGACTATCTTCCAGGGGGGCTGCTGGTGAGGAGGGGGCCATGGGGGGAGGTGGGGCTGGAGTGACAGCATGCATGCCCACAGAGAGGGCTCCGAGTGCTGCTTCTGGCACGCATGCCATATGTTCGCCACCACTGCTATAGAAGGTACAATTGTACTTGGTCTTTTAGAGTAAAGAGGGAATTGCAATGGCATGAAGAAGTAATGGAGTGCTAAGTCAATAACATTGTTTGTGATGGGTAGTGGGTGATGCTGGGTGGTGATAGAATGGGCTATGAACTGCTTCATAGCTTTAGGAAGGTTGTAGGAGCCCTGGTGCCATTTGGGGAAGGCTAGAGCATTGTTCCCAATCTTGCATCTCCTAAACCACAAAATGGGCACAGTGGTTTACACACAGATACATACAGACACTGAATCCCACACACACACACACTCACACACTTTTTAAGCACTTTCTTCATCTTTTTAAGTATCTTCATAGGAGGAGCAGGGCTAAACATTCCATCCTTTTTAATATTTTGGAGGAATTGGCATAAATGGAAAATAGGTATGTTTAATCCTAAAATCCTAAAATATTTCTTTTAATCCTCATTTCCCCATAGAATAATAAGCTCTAATCCCAACTGGAAAAAAATGCGTGGAAAATAGGCAATTTTCTGTAGAATTTTAGCAGCACTATCCTATAGGCTACAGAGGAATGCAGAAAGGAAATGAAAAGCCAATTTTTTTTCAAAACAGAGAAAATCAAGGAGCCTGACACATATCAGTGGATAGAGATCCAGAATTTTTGATTGGCTATATTGGCCTATAAAAACTTCTTGTCACTATCAGCTTTGTGAGATTATCCATAACCTCACATACAATATGAGGTGAGAACGACCATAACCAAGTTCAAAATATGTCTTTATGATGAACTCCAAAATCATTAACATCAGCAAAAGGATGCTCCCCCTTATCCAGGACAACTGTAGGGAAAGTATGGGATCATTATGCTTGCTTGCTAGAAGCTGGAATAGGGGGGCACAATAGAAATCAGTTTTTATCAACTAATTTTGAGCCAGAAGAAAGTAAAAATGGATAGAATTCCTATATACTGGCATGCACAAGAAATAATATAGGTAAAGAGATTAAGTTGCATGAGACAAAAAGTAAAATTTCAAGTAAGAGTTGGAGATACTTGCTTGATTAAAGCATCCAGAGATTCCAAAAATTCTGATAAGGCTAACAGAAATTCCTAGACTGTTATTCTAATTCCCAAGCTGATACTGAAGTGTGCCAAAATGAAATATCAAGACACACTTGAGGGACTTCCGATGGTGACAGCCACGCCGATGGCGGCTTCTTTCCAGCTGCCCACCTGGGAATGCGTCAAAGCCTGAAGAAACAGCGATCATTGGCTGTTTCTCGGCTTGGAGCCTCGTTCCCCAGGTGAAGGGGGAGGGGTGAGTTTTTCCCAGATAGAGGTAGAGTTCCCCGTCTCCTCCATATTCTTTTTTTTGGAGGATGAGGGGTGAGAACTCCCTCGGAGTCTGGGTTTTATCTCCGCACCCCAGGATGCCTTTGTTCCTTTTTTAGGAACAAAGGCAGATGCTGCTTCCATATCTGCTGCTTAAAGAGATCTGTGATTAAAATCAAGAGCAGACAGAGCTGACCGGGAGAACCAGAATTGTGAGAATTTGGGACTTTAACTCAGGAGATAAGTAAAGTATCTTCTCCACTAACTATTTAAATTAAAGGAAGAAGTGAAAATGGCGGAGGAATGCTGTTTCCTGTTATGAAAGACTTTTACTTTTACTTGGTAACTAAGTTGAAACAATGTAACGGAATTTGGCTGCTTATTTAGAGACTAAGTTCTTTTTTCCTTTATCGGGGGAGGATTTGTTTTGTTCTTTTACTATCCCCTCCTTTTTTCTTCGGAATGTTGGTTTTACAAGATTAATAAGTTTTATAGAAGTGGTCAAGTTTGAAAATGGCTTCAAAACGTCCTGGAACTTCGGCTTCGCTTAAAGCTTTATCCTTTCCGGTAACTCAGATGGTGCAGCAATCTAAGCTTAAGCCTCCCTCACTCTCTCCTTTACCACCGGCTCTTACTCTTAAGGATTCACAAGATGCCTTGGAAAAAACAGTAAGACAGATTAGACAAGAAACTGCAGAGCTTTTTGAGGAGAAGAATAATGAGATGAGGAAGGATATATTGTTGATTTGCCAGAGGTTAGCAGCTCATATAGAACGTTTGGACGAATGTGTGGACAAAGTAGTAGAGAATGTGGAAAGATTTGAAGACAGAGTTGGAAAAGTTGAAAATAATGTTGATATAATACAGAATGAAATTATTATGATACAGTATAGAGAGATGGAATATGCTTTGCGAATAAGAGGGTTGAAGGAGGATTTGCAAGAAAATTTGAAAGAAGAAATTGCTGCAGATTTAGCTTTTATTTGGGGTTGTGGACCTGAAGAAATCTCGAGAGAGATAGAAAATTTTTTTAGGGTTAATTCATGGATTGCAAGGCAAAGAAATTTACCAAGAGACGTGGTTATTTACTTTTCTAGAAGATCACTTCGCAATGAAATTATACAGGCTTTTTACAAGCAAAGATTCCAGATTGCATCTCAAGATGTTATAATTTTGAAATACCTTCTAAAATTCTTAGAAAAAGAAAAGATTTTGCTTTTTTAACTGAGGAGCTGAAAAAATGTCAGGTTCAATTCAGATGGGATATACCTGTGGGGTTAGTGGTGAATTATGCGGGGACACATTATAGACTCGACACAATTTTGAAACCAAGAGATTTTTATGTTTTGGTCTTGAAAGCAGGTACGTCATCATCTCCATGACTTAAGAGAATTGAACAGAAGTCTGAAGAACATCTGACTGAAGGAATATCAGCAACAGGAAGCTTGCAGGTTGATTCTAAGCAACAGTGTTTGGAGATAAAAGATGATTTAAAGGAACAGAGAATGACCCGTGCAGCTTATAGAGCAAAGAAAAAAGAACAGCAAAAGACTGGAATGGTGTTTTAGATTGAAGTATAAATAAGAAGGGTTCTTTCAAAATTAATTAATTAAAGTTTTCTTTCATATTGACTTAATGACGATTTGGAATTCAAAGATATCTGGTGTGAATGGAAGATAGAAGTCATAATTGAAATCAATTTGATGCTGAATTTTATAATAGATGTAAGAGCTTTGCTGTGTTTAATCTAGTAGAAATGGAAAAAATCTCCGCTCATTTGAAGGATTTACAAGAAAAATATTTTTTGGTTTGGAGAAGATGGATTGATTATATATGAAAAGTATTATTTAGCTTAATATGGCTGAATACTATTTTTAGTTTTACGATTTAATTATAATATTATTTTGAGATGTTATAGATAGAAGTATAAGATTGAAAAGTATTATTTAGCTTGTGATTATGATTTAATTATAACATTATTTAGAGATTTTATAGATATAGATGAACTAGGAGATTGAAAAGCATCATTTAGTTTATGAGTGAATTTAAGATTATTATTAATAGTTTAATAGGGTTGAATATTATTTTGAATTTTATGGTTTAATTATATTATTATTTTGGTTGTTAATTAGGTATATTATTATTTTTGTTGTTAATTGGTTAATACTTATTTTGAAAGGGAGTTAAAGTATGTTATGGATTTAACTGCTAGTATAGTTGGG
>NW_015387913.1:98058-103445 GCF_001527695.2 Protobothrops mucrosquamatus | reverse complement strand
TATTATTTTGAATTTTATGGTTTAATTATATTATTATTTTGGTTGTTAATTAGGTATATTATTATTTTTGTTGTTAATTGGTTAATACTTATTTTGAAAGGGAGTTAAAGTATGTTATGGATTTAACTGCTAGTATAGTTGGGTAATGTTATTTAGATTATGATTGTTTATTTGTACCCTGTAATCAGCTCTGGGAAGTTGGGGTGGGAGGGGAGGGAGGGGGGACATATATTGTAAAAAAAATTAAAATTCTTAATAAAAAAAATTCAAAAAAAAGAAAAAAGAAAAAAAAGACACACTTGAAAAGTACTGTTTGACATTTTGAGAGAAGCAAAATTATTTTTTTATTTTTGGTGGGTTTTTTCTCATCAAGCTGCACATTGAGAAAATTCAGTACTACCTCCACTTGTGTCACCTGGATAACCTTCCCTAAAAAATTCTTCCTACGGGAGATTTTTAGAATGCACAATTATTTGGTAAGGCTATCAAGTGTATAATACTTTGAATTTTTGCTTTCTAGCTCCTACATACTATGCAGAAATAATAGAAGCTTTCCTTAGAGATGCATAGGTATCTTGGTAGGTTGATAGAAAGAGGTCAGAGTTGTTTTGATGATGGAAGAACTGTTACTATGAGGCTGACCTTTTAATGAAGTGAGCCTTGCAGCTTTGGGCTCTATTTGTAAAATATGAACTCTTAGTACCCTTTCCCCTCCCCCAAATTATGAATTTAAGAGTTATCAGTGACCAGTGATACTTTAAAAGAATCTGTCTCAATGTTGAATAGCGGATTGCTATTATTCCCCACGTTTTCCTTATGGTCTTTTTATGAAACCAATTCAACATGCGTTTGGCTGTTTTATGGACGCATAGTGAACACATAATGATCCACTGCTAGGTCCATTTTAGCCATACAAAATATAATAATCTATAGATGCCCTTACATTTCCAGGTGCACAGAGATTAAGACAGAGAATAGCAGAGGACTCATTGTGGGTTAAGTTTAAGGTCTATAATACTTTAGGTTTGGTTTGATAGATATAGGCTTTCCAGTCTTTATCATACAGTATATTGTATATCCTTGCAAACGCAGCACATTAAAAGTAAGGGAGGGCACATTTTATGCCTGATTTTATTCTGGCTTCCTTAGGGGGCCTGAATGTATTCCTTTCAATTTTTCAAATGAGTCTGGCCCTTCTCTGTAAGTTATACAGTTGCAATGTCACTATGATTGTACCTGCATTCTTATATTACATATTTGCAAACCAATCTGTTGACATCTGAGGAATGTTTTAGACTTATGTTTAATAGAGGTTTTACATTATAGAAACACTCTGCAATTTTGTGATTAACCTGTATGAGTTTTAAATTTTTTGCTATATAAATCAAAATAAAATTGATTGAAATTGAAATTGAGACCATTTTGTCTATCTACTTATCCTTTCTGGTCTTTGGCATAGATGTGTGCAAATCACCTCTCTGCTCACTTAATGTCCCATTTAATATCCTGTTCAAATCATCTGATGCCTTTGGACCCAAATGAAAGGCAGATCCCTCTTCCCATGTTAGAGTGAGC
Source organism: Protobothrops mucrosquamatus (assembly GCF_001527695.2). Classification (NCBI taxonomy): domain Eukaryota; kingdom Metazoa; phylum Chordata; class Lepidosauria; order Squamata; family Viperidae; genus Protobothrops; species Protobothrops mucrosquamatus. The sequence goes on along the minus strand of NW_015387913.1, from coordinate 101,870 downwards.
TGCTGGGGAAAAGAAGAGGGAGGGGCAGCCCCAATTTCTCTTGAGGGCTTTGGAGGGCTAAACCAGAAATGACTGATTGGGCTCAGCAAATTGTTTAAACATCAAATTGAAATTAATGTCCCCTCTTTGCCGGCTAGGCTGATAATAAGCTGCAGCAAACCAGCTCACTAAAGTAAAATGAATGTTTGTTTATCCTCATGAAATATACATCAAAACATGTTAGGGGAGAAAGGTTTAATGAGTGGAAGGACCGTGGTTCCATTTTATTTCCAGGCCCAGAGAGCTGCCCATTAGTTTCCATTCAGAACTTTTTTTAACACTAACATGTCCACAGCTGTGTCTCTTGCACATTAATAGGACTTTAATGGAAATGCCAGTTGATCTGTCCAAAGATATTGATGAGTCTTCCACATTCATATTAATCATCTCATTGCAGAAAGAAATGAAGGGGAGGAGCCACTGGCTTTCTGTCAGGTGCCACTCTAACTCCTGCACTGTCAAGAACTGGCTGGGTTGTGTAAAGATTGAAGCAATTTGAGCCCTGGATGATCCAGTGGGCTGACTAGACAAGGAACATTCTGGGCTTCTATTTAACATGAAAATCTTTAGGATCCTGCCAATAAATCCATTACCCTTAATTATATTGAGAAGGCAAAAGATTTGTCAACAATATTCTCCCATTGATTTTTATTCACACCACAGCCATTTTACTGCAGGATGTCTTTGTGGTGATATGTTTTCCCCTCTTTCTGGGGGTGCTTTTCTTTCCCCTTCTCTCCCCCAATGCTGAATGTTTCTTGATAGAAAACAAGATGCATTTCTTTATAGCTTATGGCAAACTGCCTTGATTACTTCTACTGTTGTACCCATTATGTGAATTAAATATGTATTCAGTTGCACACTGCTTGCAATGTTATTGCAGGATGACATATGGTACCAACTCAATTAGAATGAAACTAGCATTAGATAACTCTTTTGACTGTATGCTTCCCAAACTATGCTGTGGTGGCAATTGTTGTATTAATAGAAGGCAATAGCTACTTTTTGCTGCCAATGTCCAGGCCATGTTGGCAAGGGGCAAGGGCAAACCAGTTGCTTATGCAATTATTTCCCATCTATAACAAAACAATAGTACTAAGTCCTGTATACATCCTTACTCCATGCTGTGTCCACCTAATAAATGTTGGGGACAAATAGCTTTAGGAGGATAGGAAGATATCAGTGGTGATGAAAGATTTAGACTTGAACCAGTTCTGTTTGTGAAACTTTTTCTCAAAAAAAAAAAGGTCTCTGAGTTGGGTGGGATAGTGGTGGTGTTTCCATCCTTGCCTTTAATTGACCTCTCTGAGGATTTCAATCTCATCGGCCATGGTATCCTTTTGGATCGACTCAGAAAAATAGGGGAGATTGCATGTTGTGGTGGTGGTTCACCTTTCTCTGGGGTTGATCCCAGTTGATAGTGATTGAAAAGAAAAGATCCCACTCTTGGGATGCCACAAGAGTTGCCGCTCTCCCTCTCCTATTTAACATTTACATGAGACTGCTGGCTGAACTCATTTGTCACCATGGGATGAGATATGATACCCAGCTGTATATCTCTTCCCTTGGCAAGTGATGCTGTGGATATCCAATCTTGAGATCTGGAGACTGTGAGAGTCTGGGATGTGGAACAACAGTCTTCAACAGAACCTTGTCAAGACTGAGTGGTTTTGGATTTGAAGGCCCTCTAGTCTAAGACTGTGGAGCAAGATGCTAGTCTGTCCCAAACAGATCCTGTTGCACATCTGGGGGTCATCCTGGATCATAACACCTACTGGAGGAGTAGGTGATTGGTATGGCTAGGAGGAGCTTTGTACAACTTTGTATTGTATGCCAGGTGCACTTGTTCTTGGATCAAGGGGACCCGCTCACAGTTATTCATGTCCTGGTCACCTTCTGGTTGGATGTTTGCAATGCACTCTACATGGGATTGCCCTTGAAAAGTATCCAAAATATAGCAGCACGAGCAGTTATAGAGCAGAGAGTGCACCTCTGCTATGTGAAGTGCATTGGTTACCAGTTTGTTTCCAGGTCCAAGTCAAAATGCTGGTGTTGACCTTTAAAGTCCTACATAGCTCGAGACTGGCCTCTTCCCCATTTTATCTGCCCATCCTATCAGATCCAATAGAATGGGCATATTATGTATTCCATAGTCCAGGGAGCTTCATTTGGTGGGCCCTAGGTGATAGGCTTGTTTGGCTGGGGTACCCACATTGTGGAATCTTCTCCTCTCAGAGCTGAGATTGCTTCATCATTCCTGAGGTTTTGAAGGTCCCTTAAGACCTGGTTATGCTAGCAGACCTAGGGACTCCAAGGAATGAGTGAACTAATGAGATAGATTCCTTATTGATAATATTCCTCTGCCTTTCTTTTTTTAGTTCTGATTTTATAGTTTTTAATGCTTTTAAAATTATTACATAATGGTTTTAGATAATGGCTGTTTTATATTTCTACTGTTTTATTGGATTGTTGTATGCTGCCCAGAGTTGCTTTCTGTGTGATGGGCAACTATGTAAATGTAATAAACAAACAAGCAAACAAATAGAAACTATCTAATCTGAATGAATACAATGTGTAAGTTTAGTTCTGAGTAGCATAGCAAATTCTGGTAAATTCAGTTGTCATTTTCCATTATTTTATTTGAGTGTGGCTGTATGAGTAGTTTGTCAATGTGCACTTTAATAAATTGTAACACATTTCCTTTTCTTGATAGTAAATTAGTATACTCTCTGATACAAATAATATATTAAAAGTATATGGATATGTAGAAAATCAGTGTGCAAAAGAGAAATTAAAAAGGCATAGGTAACTATGTTTTAAGGAGGTATCTATCAAAGTATGATACTTAAACAAATGTGGGACTAGCAAACTTCAATAACAACAGGCCTTACCTATCATCTCATGTAGATAATATATTTAGAATCAATTCCTGGGTATCAGTTAAACATATGACCAGACATATAGGTCAAAATATGAGAAACATTTCCTTTTTAACAATCAACATTATTTTTACTTTTTCCATTATTGCTTTTAAAAATAACTGTTTCAGTCCTTTGCTGCTAAGGCTGTTTAAGTCCTTGTTCATCCAAGAAAAATGGGATTGATATCTAATGCAAACACTGATGGATCTTCCTTTTTTTCAATACTCCCAAGTGAGACTCAAATTGTGATGATACTTGCTAGGACTGGACCTCACATCCCACTAACAGCATGACGATGACTCATTAATAGTTTTTAGGGGATATATATATATCTTCATGTTGTTTTAACTCATCTGTAGCCTATGCAGAGGCATCTCAAAGCTGTGTTCAGTATAGTTACTTCTTCCAGCAAAGGTAACCTGCCATGTCTCACTGATAAAGTTGGTAATTAGGTTGGGACCTGCCCCTTTCTTGTTGGTTACTTTAGGCTGCTATGAGCACACACCCTTTTGCACTGAGTGCTGCCATCCATGTCATGATGGTTTGGGCTGCTGGAGAAAACTGGGCATCTGGATCCTGCGGACGATCTGCCATCGGCGGGCGAAACGTCGGCGGCAGCTCGGGAGTTCCTGGATTACATGACGGCCTTGGACCTGACCCAATTAGTTCATGCCCCCACTCACACGGGAGGACACACACTGGATCTAATTTTTGTCTCCGGCCAGTGGCGGAATGATCTGGAAATGGGGGAGATAGTCATAGAGCCCCTGTCATGGTCAGATCATTCACTCCTTAGGATGGACTTCCGGACCGCTCCCCCCCGCCGCAGGGAGACGGAACCGCATAGATGGT
>NW_015387913.1:68822-97223 GCF_001527695.2 Protobothrops mucrosquamatus | reverse complement strand
CTATCGCCCGGTCTCCAACCTTCGCTTTGTGGCGAAGGTTGTTGAGAGTGTGGTTGCGCAGCAATTCCCCCGGCGCCTGGAGGAAACAGTCTATCTAGACCCGCTCCAGTCGGGCTTCAGGCCAGGGTACAGCACGGAAACGGCATTGGTCACATTGGTGAATGATCTCTGGAGGGCCCGGGACAGGGGTTATTCCTCTATCCTAGTTCTTTTGGACCTCTCAGCGGCTTTTGATACCGTGGACCACGGTATCATGCTGCGGCGCTTGGTGGGGTTGGGAGTGGGAGGTACCGTTATGCGATGGTTCTCCTCCTTCCTCACCGACCGTACGCAGTCTGTATTGGCAGGGGGACAGAGGTCGACCCCAAGGCCCCTAACTTGTGGGGTGCCACAAGGGTCGGTCCTCTCTCCCCTACTGTTCAATATTTATGTGAAGCCGCTGGGTGAGATCATCCATAGCTTTGGGGTGGATTTCCATCAGTACGCTGATGATACTCAGCTGTACATTTCCACCCCAGGCCACCCCAATGATGCCCTTGATGTGATGGCCCGGTGCCTGGAGGCCGTACGGGTCTGGATGGGGAGAAACAGACTCAGGCTCAACCCTTCCAAGACCGAGTGGCTGTGGTTGCCGGCGCCCCGGCATAGTCAGCTGACTCCGTCGCTGACTATAGGGGGCAAAATTTTGGCCCCCTCGGAGAGGGTGTGCAATCTGGGTGTCCTCCTGGACCCACGGCTGACACTAGAAGACCAGTTGACGGCCGTGGCCAGGGGGGCGTTCTACCGGGTACGCCTGGTCTACCAGTTGCGGCCTTTTCTGGACCGGGACGCCTTGCGCACAGTCACCCACGCTCTTGTCACCTCCCGCCTGGACTACTGCAATGCTCTCTACATGGGGCTCCCCTTGAGGAGCACTCAGAGGCTCCAGCTAGTCCAGAATGCAGCCGCGCGGGCGGTGATGGGAGTGACTCGTCGCTCCCATGTAACGCCGCTGCTGCGCGAGCTGCACTGGCTGCCGGTGGCTTTCCGGGTGCACTTCAAGGTGTTGATTATCATCTTCAAAGCGCTCCATGGCATCGGACCTGGTTATCTCCGAGACCGCCTTCTGCCTCCGATTACCTCTCATCGGCCGATACGCTCCCACAGAGAGGGTCTCCTCAGGGTGCCGTCAGCCAGACAGTGCCGGCTGGCGACCCCCAGGGGGAGGGCCTTCTCTGTTGGAGCTCCCACCCTTTGGAACGAGCTACCCCCAGAGATCCGGGTGATTCCGGATCTCCCCTCCTTCCGCCGCGCCCTCAAGACATGGCTATTCAAGTTAGCAGGACTGGCCTAAGGGTTATTTTAATTTGGTATTTATGTATTTGTTTTTAAATGGTTGTAAGCCGCCCTGAGTCCGCAGGGAGAAGGGCGGGGTAGAAATATAATTAATAAATAAATAAATAAATAAAAATAATAAAGTCCTTACATAGATGGGGTTAGCACTTTGCTGGAGTACTAGGCCTATTTTTTTTTTAACAAGAGCACTGGTGCCCCAAAAGATTAAATCAGAAAAGAGAGGTGGATTTTGCAGACTGTTGATTGCTACTTCTATCCCAGATTAGTGCATTACTGTTCTTTCTCCTCTTCCTCTGACAAGGGGTTTGTGTGGTTATACTTTCTTCTGCTTTCAATATTTTAGAAGGGCACTGTTTGGCTTATTCCAATGTTATTTTGCATATTTCATGGGCTACTGCCAGTGATGGGATTCAAATATGTGAACAACCGGTTCTCTGTGTAGATAAGACATGTCAAACACAAGGCCCGGGGGCCAGATGCAGCCCGCGAAATGGTTTCATGTGGCCCACGAAGCCATCCTCGAAACAGTGAGGGAACAGCTCCTTCTGCCTTGGTCCTCCCCCAGGCCAGCTGGGAGCCAATGTACAATTTTGTGGTGGCCATCTATGCTGAAACGCATTCAGTCTTAGCTCCATAAGCCCCCCCCCCACATGGCCTGAGAGGAACAGTGAGGCTCCTCCAGTGGACCATGTCTTGGCACTTGCCCTGGTTCCATCCCCTTCTGACAGAGACCCTCAGATCTATCCCACTCCTGCCCAGGCCCCCACAGGCACCCTTGTCGCGAACGATGTAGAGCTGGCCACACCCACCCAGTAGGCCACACCCATTCCATCCACGCCCACCCAGTAGACTGCACCCACCCTGGCCACACCCACCCGGCCCCCTGAGGGCAATTACAATGCTAATGCGGCCCTCAATGAAATTGAGTTTGACACCCCTGGTGTAGATATTGCTTCTGGAAGTCCATTCTGGGCCTGGGCAACAAAAAATAGCTTCCAGTTCTGCCGAAGTGGTGCAAACCAGCTGAATCCCACCACTGGCTACTGCTGTAGGGTGCTGGTGACAGCTATTTAATGCCAGCACTGCAGTTTCCTTGCAGACCTTATTGCTTGGGAGATGTGGACCTGGAATGAAACTAAAAAGAATCCTGTCAATTTCCCTTTTTTATCCAAGTTAGAGTTCACAGGATAGCTGGAGAGGCATGGGCTGAATTGGGAGCTACCAGCCATGGCAATTTACTGCATACCCTGATGCTCTCTTGCAACATTTATCAATTACTTTCTCTTACTTCACTCCTCAGCCATCTGACAGGTGGGCTGAAGCAAAAGGGAACTCTCCTTCCAATCTTTTCATCTTGTCCATTACCTGTCAGTCTATTTCTGAGCACATGAGAGTACTAAATCCGGGTCCCCAAAAATAATCTGGCTGGTCATCTGCCAAAAAAGGCAAAAAAGTTTCTTTCAATATGTAAGGAAGAAGAAAAAAAATCAAGGAAATCAGGAGAAAATGGCAAAAAGATGATGGGCAGCAGGAAGAAAGCAGAACTGCTTGATTCATTCTTTGCCTCTGTCTTCACAAAGGAAAAATAGTGTTTGGGAGACAGAATAGGAATATAAATCAAAATAGGCAAGAAATTGGTTAGAAAACACCTATGTACTCTAGATGAGTTCAGATCTCCAGAGCCAGATGGGTTATATACCAGGGTTCTGAAGAAACTGACAAATGAGACCTTGGAACCACTGAGTAAAATCTTTCACTGCTCCTGGAGCACAGGGGAACTGCTAGAGGGCTGGAAAAGAGCTGATGTGGTTCCAATCTACAAAAAAGGGAAAAAGTAGATTCAAGAAACTACAGAACAATCAGCTTGACAACAATACCCAAGAAAACTCTGAAAAAGATAGTCACGCAGCAAATTTGTGAGCATTTAGAAACGAACAAAACAATTACCAGAAACAAGGAGGAGTTTGTTACCATATTCAGCGTGTAGTCCTCAATGGAACTATATCTGTATTCCCCTGGAGGGAAGCATGCAGTGGACTACCAAGGTTCTGTTTTGGGGCCAGTGCTCTTCAACATCTTCATAAATGATCTAGGTGAGGGAATAGAAGGATATCAGAGGGATAGCATAAAGATCATGATAATTAATAGTACCACTTTATACTGCACTAGTGTGGGCACACTTGAAATATTGCATTCAGTTCTGGTCACCATGATACATAAAAGATGCTGAGACCCTAGAAAGATTGCAGAGAAGAGCAACAAAGATGATACAGGGTCTGCAGGATAAATGATACAGGGTCTGCAGGATATGAGCAATAGTTAAGGGAACTAGGTATGTCTAGCCTAACAAAGAGAAGAGTTAGGGGTGACATGATAGCTGTCATTCTGGTACATGAGGGGCTATCACAAAGAAGTGAGGGTTGACTTATTCCCCAAAGCTCTTGAAGATAGGACAAGAAGCAATGGGTAGACATTGTTAAAGAGAAAACCAATTTGGAACTATGGAAGAATTTCATTACAGTGATAACAATTAACCAATGGAAGAGCTTGCCTTCCGGAGGTATGGGTACTCCTTTGCTGGAGGTTTTCAAGAATAAAATGGACAACCATTTGTCCGGGATGACATCAGGTCTCCTGTCTTAGGCAAGGGGTTGGACTAGAAGATTTCCAAGGACCCTTCCACCCCTTTGATTCTATGAGTCTGGCCTCAACGTTCCTCAGAGAATTCCCTCATGCTTCCAGCTATATTTGAAACCTGCCAACTAGAATATGGGAGGGGGGGAATACAATGTTAGTTTTCTTCCAAAAGAACTCTAAGAATGTGTTTAAACTAACATGCTTATAACAGATCTAGACCCATATTCAGCAGTAGCCCAGAGAACATGTCAGAACCATAGGCTATCACACAGGCAGCCCAATAGCTTGCTAAAGCCTCTGTCCTCTTTGCCAAAGCCCACCCTACTACATAGTAAGGACAGCAATGGAGGTTATTTTCCCCAGCAGGAGTTGACCCTGGATTGGAGTGGAAATGAAGCCAGAAAAATCCATCAATTGCTGTTTTTGAATTGTCCCACATGAAAACTGTAAGAACAAGACCAGTCTCCAGCCTAATCACTGAAGCAAAATAGGACTTGGTTATGGGGCAACCCACTGTATGCTCCCACACTTTTCTGCCAGTTTGGGAACTAAAAGAATACACCTTAATGCACCTGTTTGCTAATATGGGGAGGATGATAGTATTAGTGATGATGGTGAGGTTGAAAGAGGCCCCAGCAGCAGGCTCATTCCCTGGAAAAAGACTGAAGGTAATTTGGGTAAGGTCAGTTCCTCCCATCCCCCTGAAGATAAAGCAGTGACACTGTAGAGGGACTTTCATATTTGACAAGAAAGAGTGGCAATGATACTTGGTTGAGGGGTCATCGCCTTGGCACTTGGAAAAACATGTAAGAAGAAATGTTGAATTCACTGCAAGGCCCATGATTATGGAGAAGGGTGGTGATGATGGTGGTGGTGGGGATAAATAATGTACTTTCTTTTGTATGCCATAGAAGAGATCTCAAATATTTTTTTGCATCTGCCTTAAGATCTTGCCCTTCCTTCCAAGCATATATGTTTCTTTTTTTCCTCCTTTGTGTTTGTGTGTGTGTGTATCTAGGTGTGTGTGTGTGTGTGTATGTGTCTGTGTGTGTCTCTGTGTGTGTGAAAACCCCAGCAGAAAACAAGCTGTGATGCTGTCGTCCACAGTGTTGATGTTATTTATTTTCCTCAGTTGCTGCTCTGGAAGCCTGGAGTTGACAGAGCGGTTTTGTAGAATAGAAACATTATAGACTGTTACTGTCAGGGTGTTAAATGTGATGGATAGAGAAATAGAGCAGAGGGAGGGGACTTTATACTAGCCATGTCTGAGCGCCAGGGTGCTCATGGGAAAATAAACCATCCGCATATAAAAAATGAATGAGGTAATGTGGTGGGAGGTAATGGGCTCTTACAACTTGCCAGAACAGAAATTCTTATTACAGGGAGGACTTAACTCTTGCTCTGCTTCTCATTCCCGTGGTATGTTTGGTGGAACCAAACTTTTGTATGTTTTCGTCAGTTCTCTTATTTTATTGTTGTGACTTGCAAAATGTCCAGAATTGTGATGGGCAGTGACGTGTGTGCTGATGAACAACAAAGAAGATGATGTGTCAGCCCCCTCCCCTACAGTTAGATAAAAGTGGGAAAGTAAGTGAGCAACAAGTCTTTCTCTGTTCTGTGAACATAGTTTACTTTGGTTGGATTATTTTTTGTTATTATTGTCCGGCATTTAATGGCAGAGTTGTGCAATTTGTTTAATATAATTATCTTAATCTGCAACATATAGGTAAGAATGGCAGTTTTCATTCCTACTGAAAAAAATAGATATATCAATAAATAGATAAATAAATACAGGTAGTCCTCGACTTACAACCACAATAGGGATTGGAAAATTCATCATTAAGTGAGACATCACATGATTGTACATGATTTTACAATCTTTTTTGCCACAATTGTTAAATGAAACATCATGAATATTAAGCAAGATATCATGTGACTATGACTTGCAATCTTCCCTCCAACTCTACCATTGACTTTGCTTGTTGGAATCTGGCTGTAAACATTGAAAATAATGATCCTATAACTATGGGATGCAATCATTATAAATGCTTGACAATTGCCAAGTGCCTGAATCACAATCACTTGACTGCAGGGACACAGCGGCAGTTATACAGCAAGTGCGAGAACTAGTCTCAAGCCAGTTTTATTACCTTTGTAAGTTTGAATAGTTGCTAAATGAATGGTTTTAAGCCAAAAACAATTTGTAAGCTCATCAGGAAAAGAATACAGTTAATCCTTGATTTATGACAACAAGCCTGGAATTTCAGTTGTAAGTCCCATGTGATCGGACTCGATTTTATAAGCATTTTTACAACAGTGATAAAGTAAGTCACTGGAGTCATTAATTGAATCTTGTAGTCATTACACGAATCCAACATATCCAGTGGGTAGTTTTTGCTATTTTCTGCTTGAAAAATGACAAAAATCATCAAAAATTGAGATCACATGACTGAAGGATGCTGCAGCCGATTGAAATGCAAGCTGATTGCAAGCACCCAAAATGTGATCACATGACCATGGGAGAGGGGGTGGGGGCAGCAGCAGTTGTAACTTCGAGGATGAGTTGTAAATAGTTTTTTTTAAAAAAATCTGACCTAACCTCAAATGGTCGTTAAGCAACTGACTGTAATTTGAAGACTACCTGCACTAATTATTTCCCTTGCTCCTGTTAATTCCAGTCTTAGGAGTGGGAAAGGTATTAGTCCCATCCCTTTTCATCTATGTCTTGCAACAGGATCAGATATATTGTTAAAACATGAGTGTGTGATGGAAGATACAACTGTTCTCTTCCTCACATACCATACTTCAAATTATTCCATCCCTCTTGCTATGAGTTTGTTAATGTATGTACTAAGTTTGGAAAATTGCAGGAGCTTTTCAGTTCAGGCCAGGAAGAAGTGCCTCACAGTATGTGAGCCTAATTATTGTCTCTCTAGATCAGCGGGGTGAAATTTCAGTTCAAATCAAATAACCTTTATTGTCATTTTTTTCCTGTGGGCGCAACGGCACACATTAAAAATGAAATTTAGTTGCTTGCTCTCAAGTGTACACACACATAAAAAACATACTATATACAACATATGTATAGACCTACACCCTTATATATAAGTAAAATATAAATATTACATTTTAATCCATGGATATAATCTTAACTCTGTAAGTTTTCTAAATTGGGCCACAAAGCTAAATGAATTGGCTGATCTTTATTCTTGATTACATCACTCTCTTAATTTGCATTTAATCATCTCTGATCTTTGCTACTGGTATATATTCTGCCTATATGTACATTGTACCAGTATATGTACTGACTTTTCTAAGTGTTCTTCTTGCCCTCTTCCTGACCTTTCCCAGACTTCTGGATCTTCATTGGCCTCTAGAGCTCTGTCATCATGACTGAGAAGTTAGTGAGAATTGGCTTTGTTTTCTTTTGTTTGGGGGTGCAACCAAGGTATTCCTTGAATGTCTTTGTTCTTCAGTGTGACTCTGTGCATAGGTTCACCAGCTCCTGAGGCTCTGCTTTGTCATGATAAAATTCTGATCAATTAAATGGTAGATTGTTTCTTTCATGGAGGGACTATGGAGATTCGAAACTGGTATCTATGTGGTTGTATGGTAGAATAATTTTGGGGTGGAGATTTCTACAGAAATCTGAAAAGATAAAAAGTACCGTATTTTCCAGCGTATAAGACGACTGGGCGTATAAGACGACCCCCAACTTTTCCAGTTAAAATATAGAGTTTGGCCTATATCAGGGGTAGGCAACCCAAAACACTCAAAGAGCCACTTGGACACGTTTCCCACCGAAAACAAAACACTGGGAGCCGCAAAACCCTTTTGATATCTAAAATGAAGATAAGACTGCATATATCCTTTTTTTACCTTTATGATATGTGTGTGTGTGTGTGTGTGTTTGTGTGTGTATATATAAAATAAAGGTAAAAAAGGATATATGCAGTGTTATCTTCATTTTAGATGTCAAAAGGGTCTCTCTCTCTGTCTCTCTTTCCTCTCTCTTTCCTTTCTTTCCTCTCTCTTTCTTTCTCGTTCCTCTTTCTCTCTTTCCTCTAACTTTCTCTCTCTCTCTTTCCTCTCTCTTTCTCTGTCTCTCTTTCCTCTTTCCTCTTTCTCTTTCCTCTCTTTCTCTTCTCTTTCCTTTCTCTCTTTCCTCTCTCTTTTCTCAATCTTTTTTCTCTTTCCTCATTTTCTCTCTTTCTTCTTCCTCTCTTTCTTTCTCTCTTTCCTCTCTTTCTCTCTCTTTCCTCTCCTTCTCTCCCTTTCTTCTCTTTTTCTCTTTCCTCCCCCCATTTCTTCTCCCTCTTTATCTCTTTCTCTTTCCTCTTTCCTCTTTCCTCTCTCTTCTCTTTCTCTTTCCTTTCTCTATTTCCTCTCTCTTCTCTTTCTCTTTCTCTCTTTCCTCTAACTTTCTCTCTCTCTTTCCTCTCTCTTTCTCTGTCTCTTTCTCTTCCTTTCTCTTTCCTCTAACTTTCTCTCTTTCCTCTTTCTCTTTCCTCTCTTTCTCTTTCCTTTCTCTTTCCCTCTTTCCTCTCTCTTTCTCTTTCTCTTCTCTTTCTTTCCTCTTTCTCTTCCCTCTCTCTCTTTCCTCTTTCTCTCTTTCTCTTTCCTCTTTCTCTCTCTCTCTTCTCTTTCTCTTTCCTCTTTCTCTTCTCTTTCTCTCTTTCTCTCCCTCCAGGTTAGGAGAGAGAGAGAGAGAATGAAAAGCAGACGGCGCCGAACGGGCAGGGAGGGGGAGCAGGATGGGAGGCAACAGCTCCCAGACGCCGCCCCCATTGCGTCCTCAGCTGAACGGGTGGGGAGGCAGCGGCTCCGGCAGCGGACACTGCAGCATCGTCGGGGTCACCGCCACCTCCCCTGACCCGGCCGCCGCTCCCGCTGCATCCTCAGCCACCACCGTTGCAAGAGGAGGGCGCCAAGGCCGGGTGCACCATGGGTGGCCGCGGCTGCAATGGGGAGTGCCGCCGCGGGGACAAGGGGGGTCCCGATTGCCGCCAGCCCCGCCGCCCTTGCAGCCCAAGGTCTCCTTCTCCTGCAGCACCGAGGGCGGCGGCAGCTCCCCAAAAGTGGCCGAGGAAGGCGCCACTGATGGGGCCAGGCGGCGGAGAGCCCTGCGGCAGCCAGGCGAGCTTCATGCCTGACTGCCGCCCGGCCCGGGGAGAGATGTGGCCGGCTCGGCTTCCCGAGGTGCGATGCCCCTGCTGGCCGCCAGCCCAGCCATGACTGCCGCCCGGCCCGGCCTGGGGAGACATATGGCCGGCTCGGCTTCCCGGGATGCGATGGTCCCGCCGGTCGCCACACCAGCCATGACTGCGGCCCGGCCCGGCCCGGCCTGGCCTGGCCTGGGGAAACATGTGGCCGGCTCGGCCGTATTTTCCGGCGTATAAGACGACTGGGCGTATAAGACGACCCCCGACTTTTGAGAAGATTTTCAGGGTTTAGAAAGTCGTCTTATACGCCGGAAAATATGGTATATTTGATCATTTCACTTACTGCATTTTTGGCCACTCTCTCTTTTGGAATGAAGCCCCCAAATTCATTTCAAAATTATTTTGGCCTTCAACCTGCAAAAATCTTCCCCACCCATGTATTTGGCAATTTTAGGAAAGTTGCCATTTTTTGGATGTTATGTTTTCTATACTTCAGATAAAGTATATGTTGACTGACTTTTTTGAGCAATGTCTGCCTTCAATAAATTGCTGTGTTGTTTCAGTATTTTATTTGATATAGATTAGCTTATTTTTATCTAGGCTTACTGATAAGACTGAGTGATCTAGAGCAGGGGTGTCAAACTGTCGGGCAGGATGCATCATGAGGAAACTGCGCCCACCCCATTGCCAGCAATGGGGAAAAAGTTCCAATACACGTCGCGAGTTTGACATGTATGATCTAGAGATTCACCCCATGGATTACCCAATAACCCTGCAGCTGTGCTCAAATGTGAGTGATATGTTTTTATTTCTTACTTTGTTGAAACAGAGTCTGGATTGTGTTATGATAATTATAATAATGTGATAATGCTGGAATACATATCTAACTTGTTGACGGGAGGCTAGTAACCTGGGCAGTAGTTATCCATCTGAAATAATAAGGGAGCATCCTTTTATCATTGCAATACTGTTCAATATATCTTGAACACTTGAAACAATTGTTTAATGTTGATGCATGTTGACAAACAATTCACTTACTATATCATTTCATACATAGGCAAAATTATTTTAGAACATATTATCCAAATATATATTTTGTCAAAGGAAAAAACAAAATAAGCAAGCAAACAAAAAAAACCCTGACTTTTAAAGCAAGTAGAATAATTATTATAGAGTAAATGCAATACAGGTTTAATCAGTATGTTAATAATATGATGGAATGGCGGAAATGTTCAAGAGTGAGTGAACCTTGGAATTACTTCATCTATGACAAGTAGAGGAACTGTGGTTTAGTAACCAGAAAAATGCAGTGGCAATGCAATGGTATCACTGGAAACAGTAGAAGATTTAATCTTAGATATAAGAATTTGCATAAATATAATAGGATGTTATAAAAGTATTTTAAACCACTGTTTTAAAAATTAAACTTATCAAATATAATTTTGCTATAAATTGAAATTTATCATTGTATATGAACCTCTTTCCTTCCCCCATTTTGCTGATCCATATATATATATATATAGGTATGTATATGTATATGTATATGTATATGTATATGTATATGTATATGTATATGTATATGTATATGTATATGTATATGTATATGTATATGAAATCACAAACACAGCTCAGAAGATCATTGCTGTTGGTAAATATTTTTCATGTTACTCTTGTTAATTTTAAGAAAGTCTGTACATGAGATACATAATTTTACGGTTTGATCATGAAAGTCGTAGGCATGCATTGGATAGACAGTGGGACTTGGATATTGAAACTTTGAGTTTGAGCTTTCTATACGCCCAATAATTCATCAGGTGACCCTGTCTACGTATTAATATGGAAACTAATCAAAGAGAGAAGCAATCTGGAATTAAGGAGAAACTTCCTTAACAGTGAGGACAATGAACCAGTGGAACAGCTTGCCTTCAGAAATCATGGGTGCCCCATCACTGGATGTTTTTAAGAAGAGACTAGACAGTCACTTGTCTGAAATGGTATAGGTTCTCCTGCTTCAGCAGGGGGCTGTACTGGGAGACCTCCAAGGTCCTTTCCAGCTCTATTCTGTTCTAAATTCTAATATAAGTTATCATCTGTAAAATAAGAATAACTGTTATCATTCAGAGAAAGTTGTAGCTGCAGGGATAATTAAAATTGTTAAGTGTTTTGTAAATTAAAATTGCTTTTGAATAATACAATGAATAGGCATAGTAAATTTAAATCAGGTTTTTTTTTATTCTTTTGACTCTGACATTTGGTATCAAACACCTGGGATCAAATATTACTATCATGTATCAGCCAAGGCCAGTCCAAGATGCTTTGCTGAACTGCCCAAAGTGACAGACAATGATTCTGGCATCTGAATTTATATTGTTCAACACCAAAGATGGAGCAGTGTTCTCCACCACACCTGAGACAGAAAACTAGTTTATAGAGAAAGGATAGGTGTGTTGTCATACTCAACTCTGTTGTTCAATAGTTCCAATGTCTGGAAGTTCGGAAGGAGTATCTGAAGAGTTGCAGCTGCTGGTTGGCATATATTCTCTATATCTTAAAGGTTTCTCCTTTTTGAATGATCCGGGACATGTATTTATGAGTTCAGAACTATTTCAGTTGGCAGTTAAAATGATCAGATAGAGGAGCAAGTTAAATTTTTCAATACTTGGACATTGTTTTTCATAATTGCATTAAACAAAGGGCACATCAAAACTACTGTGTTACCCCGAAAGTAAGACCTACCACAAAAATAAGTCCTAGCTTGATTTTTGGGGGTGGGCCTAATATAAGCCCTACCCCAAAAATAAGCCTTAGTTTTGGGGTGAGGCACACGCCTAAAAATCATGCGGGGTGGAGCTGCCGCACATGCACCGCACCCACTTACAAGGCCTCCCATGAATCAACACCTGCCTCTCCTTGCCGGCCCACTTCTTCTGCGGTGTCCCCAGGCCTGCATTTCACAGTCAGAGGCCTTTCCAGAAGGCCTCTGCAGCCGAGAACCGAGCTATGGATTCAATCCATAGCTTGGTTCTCAACTGCACAGGCCTTCTGGAAAGGCCTCTGACTGTGAAATGCAGGCCGGAGCTCCATTCTCAGCTGCAGAATGAAGCTGCTTCTTCAGCCGCAGAAGTGGGCTGGCTGGGTGGGGCTGTCCGTGCCGCCGAAGTGAGTGGAAAACACACACACACACACACACATACACACACACACCGAAAATAAGACCTGGTGCCTCTTTTGGAGCCCCCCCCCAAAAGACCAGGTCTTATTTTTGGGGAAACATGGTATGTATAGGTAGTCCTCGACTTACAACTGTTCATTTAGTGACCATTTAAAGTTACAATGGCACTGAAAATTTTATGGCCATTTTTCACACTTACACACTTCACATGATCTTGCAAAATTCCCATAATCAAGATATCAAAATTCAAATGATTGGCAATTGGCATGTATTTATGACAAGCTGCAGTGTCCCAGGATTATTGTGACTTTCTGACAACCAAAGTCAATGGGGAAGCCAGATTCTCTTAACCATGTTACTAACTTAATAATTGCAGTGATTTAGTTAACAATTGTGGCAAGAAAGGCTGTAAAATGGAGCAAAACTCACTTAACAACTATTTTGCTTAGCAACAGAAATTTTGGGCTCAGTTGTGGTCATAAATCGAAGACTACATGTAATTATAGGTTTATAGTTGTAATTAAGTCCAACATTATGGTTTTAAATTGTGCCAAAAGTTAGGTGGGTCACCAAGTGACCATGCTGATTTAACAATATTTTTTGTGTCAGTCATTAAATGAATGCCATAGTCGTAAAGTGAACATCACAGTCATTAAGTAAATCCATTGTCATTTAAAACTGGAAGTAAACACCAGTTTCCAGCAGAAAAATTGTAAATCACACTCATGTAACCATGGGGGGGGGGGTTGCAAATGACCGTAAATGTGGGCCAGTTGCTGAGCAACTAAAATGTGGTCACATGACTGCGAGACAAGTATATGGATCTGTATTATTTTTTCCCAGAAATAGGTTTTTTTTAAATTATGACAGATAATTGTGAATCAACATGGAAAAGATCATCCATGCCAGATGGCAACACTATGGGCTCCCAAAGTGGTTGTTTTGATAATGGGTTATGATTGAGTGCTTGCTGCATAGAAGGAACACTATAAAGAATAGAAAGGCCAATTGGATTTCCTATACTGAAAAGTGTATTTTTGAATAGACAAGATGCTTTTTTCAGGCTGGCAAAATACTTAAAAAACTATTTCTAAACTCCAAAGAACACTGGCATGTTATAATGTGCTTCCAACAAATATTCTCAAGGGCAAATATAAAGCAGTTTTGTATGAGCTAAAACTTTGCCCATGTGAAGGACAATTGGATTCATAGCCCATATTCTGTGACACTGCATTTTCTATAAGGATGCAGGTTCCTGTTTCATACATCCCTATTTGGTGCAATATCCAGATAGCTGATTTATTTTAGGTAATGTATAGATATTTCATTTCCTTAAATGGGGCAAAATGTTTGTTATGTTCTTTCATCACCTTGATGATCTAGTTACAATTTTTAAAAGTTTATTTGACATGGAAATAGTTTATCTTGTTAATGTCTGGGCAGCAACCATAATCACTAACTCAATACTTACGTCGTTGACTTTGTCTAGATGGACCTAATATTTGGCATTTCTAAGGTATTTCACTTATATTTCTTCCAATTCAGGCTGTAATTCAGGAGATGATAGCACAATGGTCTGCCTCCAAGGTTGTGTTTGCTGCCCCAGGGCGGTAGCTGTTTCTCTTGCAACCTCTGGGAATATTCTTGAAAATTACTTTTTATGAGTGTCTCCTACATCATAATGTTCCTGAATCAAATTTAGATCAAGTGACAAGTTAATATAATATTTATTAATTTTTTTCTCCGGAAAAAAACATTTCAGATACAGTGTTATTTCGTGAAACATTCAATTGAAACTTGTCACAAGTAATTTATTCCTGCTAGCTGTAATCTGAAGGAATACAGATACAAGACCTATAGGATAAAAAAACAACATCAACAACAAACAAGTAAAGTATTCTAGCTTTCGCTGACAGTACAAAGGTGTCAGACACAAGAAGGATTGACACAGACCAAGGGGTCTTGTGGGAAATATGATAATAACTATAAAGAAGACAGATTATTCCCCAGTTGCCAACATTCAAACCTTTTTACAGTCAGTTCAAACATATAAAACTTTATTGCTCTAGCAGAAAGGGGAACAATTTCTAGTTGCACAGCTTTCCCTGGGCTGGCTTTATACCTTCTGTGTTATTGCTCTACAGTGGCATTTTAAAGTTTATTGAACAAGACTTTTACAATTGAAGGAAGTATATAAAACTGTAAATTTATTAGATTTTTCAGGATAAGTGCCTTTCTAGTTGTGTTCAAGAATTCAAAAGTAGAAGAAACCACCAGTTACATGTTAATATTAAAGATGGAAGGTACACATATTTTATACCTTAACTGATATAAAAAAATAATATTATTACATTATTGAAAGTCATACAGCTGTTACAGCACAGTAGTGTGAGAACAGTATAAAAGAGTTGCTAATTTCTGTGTGATACCCAGTCTGAGCTAGGAACTAATTGAGCCAAATAAGCCCCAACCTAGTTATTTTGTATATAGATCAGTCAAATGGCAGAAAAGTGACAGCAGTCAGTGGAATGAATTTCAGCTTGGACCTAGGTTTTTGCTTAAGCTCCATATGGAAACTAAGCATGCTGTGGAACTGTAATAGATGCTTCACTCATAATCTAATTGTACAATAATCTACCATATCAAAGTCGATGTCTGATGGGTGATTGGAAAACTGTGATGTTCCCACAATTGAATAGAACAGGGCTTTCTCCAGCACTGGAGATGGATAATCCACTAATGGGTTAACTTAATCCTCCTGCCCAATCAGATCAAGTCAGCCAAACTTGCCACGCCTGTCCTGGGCCTGTTTCTTCCCAGTTTTCGACTTGATTTGGCCCAGGGCAGACGTTGCAGATTGGCTCACAGGCAGGTAGATACCTATTAGTGGATTATCCATTAACTAATTCTGATGCAAGTCCCCTGAGCAGTGTTGGGCTCAACGCTGCTCCAGAGGACAATTTATTGCAGATCTCCATTGGGATCAAATCTTCAAACGGAGGATTCCGTTTTTTTCTCCTAATCTTCCTTCTCCCTTAACTCTTTTCTTCAAAAGAGGAACTTTATTTTTCTCTCTATCTCGAGGAAGGGGATTTCTTCCTCTCCCTCCCCCCCTCCTCCACCTCACCTTTTTTCTCGGCGCGGAGCTTGCGGCGGCAGCTCCATTGACTTTAAAACAACCGGAACATCTCCCAATAGCCTCCTGAAGCTCGGAGCTGTGATGGCAGCTCCGAAAGCCCCAAAGACATCCGGAGGCCGCAGGGGCCTCAGAGTCGTCTCGAAGCAGGCGACCCGGTTCCCGCCAACTCTCCCGGCGTCAGAGCTTGCGGCTGCAGCTCCGATATCATTATCAAGAGCCCGGCAGATCGTGGAGGCCGCAGGGGCCTTAGATAGTCTCGTCGCGATCCGGACGCTCCGGTGATGAAGGCAGGGCCGAGGGGCAGCTGAAAGGATCGGGCCGGGTGAGTTTGCAAGTTGAGGGACCGGGAAGGGGTGAGCAGCCGAGGAGGTGGTCAGCCGGATCGCGGTCGCCATTTTGTGACCGCGTGGTCAAAAGGACAAAGGTGGAAGGAAGGGGGGGGGAAGAAAAAAAGTTCAAAGGAGACTTCCGAGGCTCACGGCAGCCTTCAGGAGCAATAAAATAAAAATAAAATAAAATAAAATAGGATAAGATAAAAATAGAATTATAAATAAAAACTTAAAATTTAATTTAAAAAAAAAAAACCTAAGGAGAATTTCCGGGGTAATTGCTTGGGAGCTAGGCCCCATTAGACCTCACTGTAGCCCATTGACAGAGGGCTCTTATCTGAGTCACAGTTGCCAAGGCTATCTGGGGGGGGGTAAAAATCCTAAGATTACCCTCGGGGCATTGATTGATCCCCCCTTATCCTTGGCATAGGCCCAAGAGTCTTATTGGGCCGTCTGGTGTCTCAAACCCTGGTCACCCTGGCTTGCTATTCATACAGTTGTGCTTAGCCTCCGCTACTGTGCTGTTGCCACCTTGTAAATTGCTGGCCTGGCGACATAGCAAGCCTTACCAGCAGACCGCAGCCCACTTCAGTGGAGGCATTAATTGCTGCAGGTAGAACCGGCTTAGTTTACAATACATCTGGTTCAGGGTGGGGAATAGGGCAGCCTATTTAAGCCTTGCCTTAGACCCTTATCAGCCAATTGATCCCTTCCCAGGTGTACCCTCTAGTGCACCTGAAGATTTCGCACCAGCATGGAGGATAACACGACCAATGAACCTAGGGTCGCCTCTCCTCTTTCTACAGGGCGGAAAAGGCACAGATCTCCTTCCCAGGAGGCCGCTGGTAGGATCGCAGCCAAGGTCAAACCCAAGGCTGCTTCTGGGGGGAAAACCTCCAAATTGGCTGAAAAACAGGCCAGCAGGAGACACCAGGCACTGGAAAAGGAGTTTTCAAAGGCTCAAAAGCAGGCCAGAGCTGAGACTGCTCAGACTGAATCCACCTTTTTTGACCTACCTCTAGGCCCGTCCTCTTCTCCTCAGGAAGTCTGGGCTCCCACAGAACCTCCCACCTCCTATGACCAGGCCGATGTGGCTACTGAGGCTTATACCTTTAGATTCCCCCCCCCACGGCCCTCGCAGGGCCCGGAGGCCACCTTTACACCCATGGCCGTGGGGCTCAGAGGGGATGAGATCACCCTTTCTTCCCTGGACAATAGGATCCAGACCATAGTGAACAAGGCACTGGAGCGGGCCCTTGTGATCAGACTCCCATCAGTGCCCAGAGAGGAATCAGTATTTTCACTTCCACTCTCACACCCAGTACACCAGAGTTCTCGGGACCCTCCGTCTCCTTCACATTCTTCCTTCAGCGGGGTCTCTCTGACCCCGGATCAGGATCAGGCGCTTGACGCCCCTTGGTCAGAGGAGGAGGAACCGGCACCGGATCCGCCCCCGTTCGGAGGGCTCTTTAATCCATCTCTACACCACGTGCCATGCCCAGCCTTGTTCCTCAACGCAGTTAAGAAACAATGGGCTTCCCCAGGTACCTTTCCCCTCCCGGGAGGAAATGATAGGAAGCTGTTTAGCGTGGCTTCAGAGTTAGAGGAGGCATTGCAGGTTCCCACGGTGGATGAACCCGTCTCACTTGTTCTCCCCTTCCACTATTTCAGGGGATATGGCAGAAGCACTAAAATCTGAAGAGCGCAGATTGGAAATGGCCTTTAGAAGGTCGCACCAGGCGGCAGCGTGGTCTATCAGGGCTTCCACCTCAGCCTCTTTCTTCATGAGATCCGCCCTAATCTTGCTTCACCAGTTACAGGCTAAGATCCCCCCTGAGGATGGTCGCACACATCAGGACCTGAGCAAGTTAGTAGCCGCGACGGAATACGCTTCCGATGCATCCTTACATGCTGCTCGGTTTTCATCTAGATCCTTGGCGTCCAACGTGACAGCCCGCTGCAAGTTGTGGTTAAAACACTGGCAGGCAGATGCCAAGACCAAGTGGCACTTGGCAGCAGCCCCATATCAGGGTAGCAAGTTGTTTGGTGATGCCTTAGTCCCCTTTCTATCAGAAAACAAGGATAAGAAGAAGATTCTGGCCCATATGACAAAACGATCCGACAGACGTCCTACACCTTACAATCATGGGCAGTCCTTTCACGCGGCCACCACGCCTCAAAACACACAGCCAGTCCGGTCTTTCACTCCGAGGCAGGACCGCCCGGCTGACAGGCCGGTCCAGTGGTCCAGACAGCAATTCCAATCCAAACGGCCCTTTCGGGTAGGGGGCCATCCCTTCCGTAAGAAGTAACCCCCCACCAGATCCTCCCATAGGGGGAAGGTTGTCCCTCTTTACTCAATGGGAGGTCACCACCACAGATGCCTGGGTCCTGGACACCATCAGACACGGCCTGTCGCTGGAATTAATTTCCAGTCCTCCAAGACGGTTCATTGCTTGCCCACAATCAAAAAAGTCCCTGAGGCGAGGTCTCATGCAGGAGGCCATCCGGCACCTACTAGACATCAGAGCCATAGAACAGGTGCCTGCGGCCCAACAGGGACACGGATTCTACTCCATCCTCTTCGTAGTCCCAAAAACCTCAGGAGGATGGAGGGCAATCTTAGACCTAAAATGCCTGAACCTTTATTTGGCATACAGAAGGTTCAAAATGCAGACACTTCAGTCCATCCTGGGCAGCATCCGAAAGGGGGACTACCTCATGTCAGTGGACCTCACAGAGGCTTACCTTCACATCCCCATCACCCCCGGCCATCGCCAGTTTCTCAGGTTCTGTTACATGGGACATCATTACCAGTACAGGGCACTCCCGTTCGGCCTCTCATCGGCACCAAGGGTCTTTTCCAAGGTCCTGGCAGTTCTTGCGGCACATCTAAGATTGATGCCGGTTCAGGTGCAATGCTACCTAGACGACATCTTAATACAATCATCCTCGCCACAGGGGGCTCTGTCAGACTTGAGGCTGGTGATCAGAGTTCTGCAAAGTCACGGCTTTTCAGTCAATTTCAAGAAGAGCCAGACAGTCCCATCAACCAGGTTGCTCCACCTAGGGGCCATCATAGACACGGTAGAGTGTTGGGTCTATCTGTCCCAGGAACGCAGGGACAGAATACGGGATCTGGTTCTCAGGGTTTGCAGAGAAAAAACACTGTCTCCTTCCGGGCTTTCCCAGCTCCTGGGAAAGATGATTTCGTGCATCTCGATCATCCCCTGGGCAAGGTTACACTCGCGGGACCTCCAGTGGCTCCTGCTCCCCTATCAGAAACAGGGAACAAGCACGTCCACTCGAGAGGTAAGGATCCCACCACCCATCTTATGCTCCCTCAGATGGTGGCTCTCCCCAGCCATGTCCAGGGGGTCCATATTCAAGGAGCCAGGTCGGCTCACGATAACAACGGATGCCAGCCTGTTTGGTTGGGGAGCTCATTTACAGTCTCAATGGGCACGAGGACGGTGGTCTCGGTCGGACCTGAGACACAGTATCAACTGGCTAGAGCTCAGGGCCATACACCTAGCCCTTCGCCACTTCCGCCGCAACATTGCAAGACAACATGTGCTGGTCCTTACGGACAATGTGGCAGCAAAGGCCCACGTGAATCGACAGGGGGGTACTCGGTCCCATGCACTCCTGTCCGAAGCCCAGCAGCTGTGCTCCTGGGCAGAGACCAATCTCGCCTCACTCAGGGCAGAGCACATCTCGGGGGAGGCAAACACGAGGGCAGACTTCCTGAGCAGGTCAACGGTGGACCACTCAGAGTGGCGTCTACACCCGAGACTATTCAGGGAGATCACCCACAGATTTGGACCTCCCATCATAGATCTGTTTGCATCCAAGACAAATGCTCAACTCCCACGGTTCTTTTCCCGATATCCAGTCCAGGGGGCACCATGGCCGGACGGCCTACTCTATGCGTTTCCCCCTCTTCCACTCCTCCCTGCGGTTATCCGTAAGCTCCTACAGGAGAGGGCAGAGGTACTTCTGGTAGCCCCCTTCTGGCCACGGAGACCCTGGTTCGCCGATCTCGTCGGGCTTTCCCAGTCGCGCCCTTGGAAAATCCCACCAGACAGAATATCCCTGAGCCAGGGGGGCTTGACCCACCCAGAGCCTCAATGGCTTCAGTTAGCCGTTTGGCACTTGAACGCCGGATCCTAACCCAGGTGTCCTGTTCATCAGGGGTCATTGACGTGATTCAGGCATCCCGTAGACTGGCTACTAACCGTATCTATGATGCCACGTGGCGGAACTTTTGCCAGTGATGTTCCATTCATCAACTTCCCTTACCGGGACTGACCGTCCCACATATCCTAGACTATCTATTAGAGGGACTGAACAAGGGATTGGCACCTAATACCTTGTGTAGACAGGTAGCGGCCCTGTCTACCTTGCTCTCTTGCGATATGTTCAACTCTCTGGGGCAACACCCCTTGATCTGTTCCTTTCTCAAGGGGGCAACTAATACAAGGCCCCCCGTGGTTCACAGGTACCCCTTGTGGGAATTACCTAGGGTCCTTCAGGCTCTTACCAGGGCTCCTTTCGAGCCTCTCAGCTTGTGCGACTTGAGGTCCTTATCCCTTAAGGTCGCCTTCTTGGTGGCCATTACTTCGGCCCGGCGGATCTCTGAGATGGCAGCCCTCTCAGTCAGGGAGGATCTGTGTGTCTTTCACCGGGATCGGGTCACCCTTTGCTTAGACCCCACCTTCATTCCCAAGGTTAATTCTCTCTTTCATAGATCCCAGGAAATCGTTCTCCCTGACTTCTGCCCTAGCCCGTCCCATGACTTGGAACGTCAATGGTATTCTCTGGATGTCCGCCAGGCCCTACGTTACTACATTAAAAGGATGGCCACCTTCCGCAACTCTGAGGCGCTTTTCGTCTCCTTCCATCCTTCCTCCAAGGGCCGGAAGGTCTCGGCTTTCACGATCGGCTGTTGGATAAGAGCTTGCATTGCGGGGGCGTACCAGGCCAACTCCTGGCCGGCACCACGCCTGGTCACAGCCCACTGTACATGCAGCGTGGCCACCTCGGCGGCTTGGGCCACGCAGGCCCCCATCGAGGAGGTATGTAGGGCGGCCACTTGGTCTTCCCTGTCCCCATTTATCCGGCACTATAAACTGGACAGGTACGCTTCCACCGAGGCATCCTTTGGCAGGAGGGTTCTCCAACAAGTGGTGCCTTGCGACACTCTTCCAAACTTGCCCGATTCCCCCTCGTAGGGACAGTGGGCTTTGGTATGTCCCATTAGTGGATTATCCATCTCCAGTGCTGGAGAAGGGGCGTTGTCTTATCTGAACGCCGTTTCTCAGCATGGAGATGGATAATCCACACTCACCCAAATAGGTCCTTAGGCCTAGGGTCTAGTTCTGTGAGCCAATGCGTCATGCTGTCAGTGAATGCTGTGTCCTCGTCGAAAACTGGGAAGAAACAGGCCCAGGACAGGCGTGGCAAGTTTGGCTGACTTGATCTGATTGGGCAGGAGGATTAAGTTAACCCATTAGTGGATTATCCATCTCCGTGCTGAGAAACGGCATTCAGGTAAGACAACGCCCCTTTCAACCTTTTCGCCCATTGTACCACTTTTTGATACCTCGCCCAGCAAGGTATCAAAAACCTGACCCCCCCAAAAAAGGAAAAAAATGAGAAAGTACAGGTAGTCCTCGACTTACAACAATTTGCTTAGTGACTGTTTGAAGTTACAATGGATCTGAAAAAAGCAAATTATGATCATTTTTCACACTTATGACTGTTGCAGCATCCCCAGGGTCATGTGATTTACATTTGGATGCTTGGCAACTGATTCATACTTATGATGTTCACAGTGTCTCAGAGTCAAGTGATCAATGGCTGGGAGGCATGGCCAGCTGCTCACTCAGGTTGCAGGGTGCCTCTGGGGGGGAATCCGTGGGTCTCTAGTGGAGGGGGATGGGACTGGAGTGGGTGCCTGCCTTACTTCCCTCCCTCTCTCCCATTGTCCCTTCCTTCTTTCCTTCCTTTCCTTCACCTCCCTTTGTCCCTTCCTCCTTCCCTCCCTCTCTCCCATTGTCCTTTCCTTCCTTTCTTCTTTCCTTCCTTTCCTTCACCTCCCTTTGTCCCTTCCTCCTTCCCTTCCTCTCATTGTCCCTTCCTTCCTTCCTTCCTTCCTTTGTCCTGTGCTATGCCGCCCAGACCCCAGCCTGGTTTTGGCAGCCAGCAACGCATTCTCACCACACGAAGCGGCCGGGTGAAGTAAACCACTGACATGGCCCTGCCTGTGCACATACAGAGGGAGAGGAGAGCGCATGTGCCTCAGCCTCTGCACGCACACAGGCAGGGCAGGGATGTCGCTGGTTCACCTCCCGTTTTCAGGCACGTACGTTCAAGCCAGTTTCCCCAATCCTCTCTGTGTACATCATTCTTCCCATCGCTGTCGAGAGATGCCCATTTCTGGCCGCATTGCTACCGTTCTTAAGTTACATTTGCACCCGCCCGAAGGAAGAGAGCGATGCTTTTCTCCTTCCTCCAAAGGAAGGGAGACAAACCCGCATCGCCACCAAATCACCCTTCCTTCGGGCGAAGTAATCTCCGGTCCTCACCTTTGAGACTGTTTCAGCCTGAAGCAGAGAGTCGGAGAGCTGCGTCACTCTCGCCATTTGGACCCTCTACTTTTACGCTCTCTGAGCAGCTTGCCTTTCAAACCTCTGATAACTAACGGAAGGGGAAACCTGCTGCAAAGGCACATCTCCCAAAAAGATGAGGGGGGGGGAGAAAGGTGATCAGTCAGCCAAGAGCCCGGCTGTTTCAGACTTTAAGCCTGCGATACAGGCAATGCCGTGCACTTCTCCCAGCCCGGAAGGGGAAACTGACTGGAGGGTGGGCAAGCCGGCCGTCATGGAAATGGAGAAGGGTTAAATGCTGCAAAACGGGGGGAGGGAGTCAGGCGGGCGCATTTCTCCCTCCACACCTGTTCTGTTGGCTTTGCCTCAGCAAAACACACGTGGGCCTCGATTCCCACCTGCTTCCATGGGATGAGTCCTCCGGGAGGCAATGTGAGGGCCATAAGGGGTACCGCAAGCTCGTGGGGGGGAGAAGGAAAAGAAGATGGAAGAGAGTGAGGCCACAACAGAGAGAGAGAGAGAAGGGGGAAAAGAAGGAGGGGGCAGTTGTGAGGTTGGTGCTCAGGGCTGCAACACGAGTGGTCTCAAACATCTACCTGCCGAGGGAGTGGATGGCTCTGTCCCCTTCAGGCTTGCACTTGCTTCTGAAGTAAGAAGAGGGGGGGAAGGATGACACGGATCCTGCATGAGAAGAAGTCAATCTGGTTGCTGCACAATGAGTCCCTGGGGAGGGTGGGCCTCGCTCTGTGCTTGCACTCTTCGCGCACCCTCAGTAGGGTTACTGCAGGCCGCCTCCAAGCAGCATATTTTCCGCAAGCAAGTGAGCTGGGAAGGAGCGGGGGGGAGGGAGAGGAGGAAGGTGACGCTGCGTACCACCAGGTGCTCGTGTACCAACAGTGGTACGCGTACCATCAGTTGAAAAGCCATGGAATAGAACATCTGAAAAGACAATCAAAATTACACAAGGAAAATTGCCATAGTCCTTTTAAGACATTGCATAAAATTTAACTTTAGTCGATATCTAGAGACAAAAACTGGTAATTCTAGAGAATTTTCACAAAGGCACCAATCATTCTCAAGAATAGACATGATATGGGTATCAAAAAAAATAATTACTCTGGCCTCAAAGACTTTCTCTGACCACAATCCAGTTGATTTGACTTTAAAAAAGAAATCAGCAGACACCAGATGGACACTTAATGAAACTTTATTATAAAAAGATTGGATAGTGTGGGAAGATTTTCCGTGGTTCGGGTTTCCAGCTGGGAAGCAGACCTTCTGCTCCGATGGAAGAATTGACACAAAATGAAGCAAGCTGCCAGAAAGTAGGTTTTATTGCAGAAACCGGACGGAGTAGTGATACAGCAATGGTTTCTGGACTAGCTAGTACAGTGATGGCGAACCTTTTAGAGACCGAGTGCCCAAACTGCAACCCAAAACCCACTTATTTATCGACGGGTGCCAGGTGGGCGTAGCTGTGGTGGTCATGGCAGATTGGATGGGTGTGGCCAAGGTGGGCGTGATCACCTCAATGTTGCTCATGGGGAGGGACTCCTGTGAGGGCTGGGCAGGGTTGGGGGAGATCCAGGGGGTCTCTGGCAGGTGGGGCGGTAGGCAGGAGGCTCGTCCTGTGGGGTGAAGCGAGGCAAGGTGAGGCAGGGCGGGGTTGCCATTATCACAGTGCAAGGTGAGGCAGGGGCCGGGGCGGCTTCTGCCTGACACCATCAGCCCCTGTACACAGAGGCCAGCGAGCACATGGGTGCTGGGATGCATCCAGCCATGTGGGACTTCGACAAGTTACTGGGCAGCTGGTTGAAGAGGGACGGTTGCCATCTCCAGGGCATGGTGAGCGGGCCCACAGAGAGGGCTCTGAGTGCCGCCTCTGGCACGCGTGCCATAGGTTCGCCACCACTGAGCTAGTACCTTCCCAATATGAGGGGTCCTGCTTTTATACCCCTGAGTTATTGAGATTATGATTTAGATTTTTTAAAGGTATTTGTTCCCCTGATTTTTCTTAGTTTGTGTTTGTTTAGACCAGGAGTGATCAATATTGTTCTTAGGAGATGTTTCTTTGTTCATGCAAATGGGTTTCTATATGTGGTTTATGTCTGTTTTGTTAGCATTATATTGTTCCTATCTAGTGGGATCCATAGGTTTGATTGTTTGTCCAAGGCGTGTGTCTGCAGTTTCCTGTCCTCGGGATGTTTCTTTTAGCTAAACAATTCTTGCCCAGAATTGCTCAGGGCGGGGGGAAGAGAGGAAAAACTTTTCTTTGGTCTTTTAAATTTGGTTTGGCTTATCCCTTAAATGGTTTTTTCTTGAGGTGTTCCCCACCCTTCCTGGGTTCATCTGCATCTGTGATGGCTGGTTTATGGGTCTGGATTTCCTTGGTAATTTTTTCTTTTGAAAATATTTAATTGTGAGGTTTTCTTTTCCAAAGGAAATTGCCCTCCTGTTTTAGGGTTTTTTTGACTAATTCTGATTTCTTAATGTGTTTTATTTGGGTGCTATTGACTAGCAATCTATCGATAGTAAAAGATTGCAAAGACAAAGTTTTTGGCAACAAGCTAAATAAAGTATAGACATAACAATGGTATGGAAAAATGGGACATCGATAAAGTAAAATGAGATGCAAGTAAAATAAAAATGGGACTCAAGTAAAATAGGGACTATTCTATACAACATCATACTCATTTGAAAAAGAAACCCAGGATAAAATCTGTGAGCTCTTATAGGAAATTTACTAACAGTCAGGCCAAATTAGCATCAGAGTCAACAGATTTCGGGTGGGGGGCTGGACTTAGGTCTCTTATGAGGGCATAGAGACTGCAAACTGATGATGCCTTTAATTCTGCTCTCAGGCTCAGCCTGGTCATCTCTTACTGGACTTCCTTTTTTCAATGTAAAAGACTTGGTGAGTTGTATATCTCCTGTGAGCTACACTTTTGAAATCTGTGGTCTATTGACTGTCATATGGATTAGGCCATAATTACTGATTGGATTTCCCACACTTGTATAGTCTGTTTCATACAGATAGTCCTCAAGGTACGACAGGCCATTTAATGAACTTTCAAACTTCCAACACCCCCCCCCCCAAGCTACATATGAACCTATTTCAAAGTTATGACCCCTTCAACATCCCCACAGTCATTCATCCTTACAACCAACCACAGAGATTCTGCAGCACACTAATCTACCTATTTCCCTGCCTTTGTGCTCTACCAGATTCCCAGAGGCACTGCGCCTGCTTTGCCACCCCTTCCGACCCCTGGTCACCATTTGCTCACTTATCTTTCAAAGATATCCAAAGCTCAAGAAGTCAGGGTAGGGAAGGCCGTTCCTTTGCTGGGCCATTACTGGGTCACATGGCACATTTGAGAAGAAGAAATCCTGTTGCTGTCATATGTTCCGACAGACAGAGACAAATAAAGCAGAACTCTGAGGTTTGGAAATTCCTCAAAGAACATGTTTATTAGTTACAAAGTATCAGCATGACAAAAGTGAAACCATAGCACGGGCTTGACAGGGTTGGGGGTTTTCCCCTCCTTTACCTGTTTTGAGTAAATTGGTGATTGGCATGGCTATTTTTGTGAAAGAGGGAATAAATTGATGATAAAATTTGGCAAACCCCAGAAAACATTGAAGCTGCTTGCGGGTGCATGGGGGTTGCTATTCCAGTACTTGTTTAACTTTGGCAGGATCCATCTCTACCTCCTCATTTGAAATCCAATACTCTAGATAAATCTAAGTGGGTCTGGTGAAATTCACACTTTGACAGTTTGGCTTTCAACAGTCTCTTTAACACTTCACAGACCATTTTGATGTGTTCATCAATGGTTTCAGAGTAAATAAGAATGTCATCAAGATAAACCAAAAGCCCCTTGTATAAATGATCATGGAGCACTTGATTTATCAATTGCATAAACACAGCGGGGGGGTGGGTGCAGTCCACTTTAAATTGGAAACTCCCCTATGGGCAATTGAACACTGTTTTCCACTCATCCCCCTCCTTGATCTGGATCTGGTAATGAGCCACTCTTAAATCCAGCTTGGTAAAGATTTTTCCTTTAGTAAAATGGGATAATATGTTCATCAGGGGGAGAGGGTATGTATTTTCCATGCTGACAGAATTGAAAGATTTAAAATCCATGCATAATCAAAGAGAGCTATCTTTCTTTTCCTTGAAAAGCACAGGAGCAGCCACAGGTGATTTGGCGGGCTGAATGAACCCCCTAGCTAAGTTTTTATCAATGTACTCTCTCAGTTCTTTCATCTCTCTGGGCATCATAGAGTATATCCTTGGTTTAGGGAGTTTGGCACCAGGCAGAATTTCAATAGCACAATCCGTAGCCCGGTGTGGGGGGAGGACGTCACATTTCTTCTCACTAAATGCTTCTGCCAAATCATGGTACTCAGTGGGGACAAATTGAATCACCAGCAGCCTTTCAGCTACAGTCTTTAGGGTTTCACGGGGCTCCCCTTGCATCTTGCAGATGGCCAGTGTCTTTGTTTTATTGTCAGTGTCAGGTGAGAGGGGTCCTGTCCCCAGTCTTAATTTCTGCATTCCCTCCTCCCACCAGATGTTAGGACAACATTTATCCAAGCATGCTAGCCCCAAAATTACAGCTTCGTTCATCTTCAGAACCACCACAAAACAGATGATTTTCTAATGCTGACCCATTTCCAGATGCACAGGTTTGGGGCAGGGGTACCTTCGATAAGGGACCCATCGGCCTGCTCAAACTTCATGGGCAAGGGCAATAGCTTGGCCCAGATTCCCAGTTTGAGCAAAGTGGGTAAGTTAATTAAGCACCAAGTACAACCTGAGTGTCATGTGTCTGATTAACGAAACACTTAAAAGGACTTTCAGGCATATTTTTTCCTAAAAGCATTTATTAAGGTTACAGAGACGTCAGTACAGCATGGTAGAAATGCTTAGATCTGGCTTCTTTTCTGTTACACATATACATTCTAAGCATTTTTCCCTCCCTTATTTTGGGGTCATGGTTCACATCTTTCAATTAACTTGGAAGATGTGATTTACTTCCGGTTTCTTTTTCCCGGGCTATCCTTATTCTCCTCCCTTTTTCCCTGTTGCCTGGTTTAACTATAAAAATACCAGACAGTTCGGACTTCCGGTGGGACGGCGCACCGATGGCGGCTCTTTTCGGAGCCGTCCTCTTGGGAAGGCGTCAGAGCCAGCATGAACAGCGGTCAGCAGCTGTTCAGCGGCTTGGAACCTTGTGCCCCAGGAGAAGGGGTCGAGGTGAGTACTCCTGGATAGGAGTAGAGTCCCAAAAGCTCTCCCTTTATTTCGGGAGAGCGAAATTGGGTACTCCTCCGGAGTCCGGGAAATCTCCGCCTCCCAAGTGCCTTTGTTCCCTTTTTTGGGGGGAACAAAGCCAGTCGCTGCCTCCACTGCTGAGAATTATAGAAAACTGTGAGTAAATAATAACCAGACGGAACTGACCAGGGGAAACTGGACTTGAGTAACCTAAGACTTTAACTCAATTTATTAACATCTTCTTTAAAGTTAAGTTGAAATGAGGGGAAAAAAATGGCTGCGGTTTGCCATTTTTTTATAGATGAGAGTGACTTTCCTTTTTAACTTTCACTTTCTTGCAGCGTTGAATGAAGAGGGAAATTGTTACCCCTTGGCTTAAGGTTGTAACTTTGATATATTTTTTCTTTGGGTTCTTGGAAAGTTTTGGTGATTATTTTTTTTTCCCTTTAACGGAGAGAATTTTGGATTTGGATTTTGGATTTTCCCCCCCTCTTTTTTTTTCTCCGAGGCTTGGATTAAAGAAGCTTGAAAATTGGTTTTGTTTAATGGAACTTCCGCTTTGTTTAAAGATCTTCAACAGTCTATAAGGATATAGAGAAGAGGCAGTGATGGACTCAGCTGTGACTTTGGGATGCAATTTTAATACTTATAGAAATGGAAAATTATGGTATTGCACCTCAAGGGAAGCAGTTGGGGGATATTATTGCTCTTTCTGGAAGGAGGGAGAAGTGG